>NC_056749.1:89983698-90093364 GCF_019279795.1 Protopterus annectens
GGTACTCACCATGACTTGAGGATGAATACAGTTTCAGCACTACTACTCTCAGTTGCTTGCTGACTTTTCATCTCTCCATTCGGACCCATTCGGCTTTCTATATGAACTTTCTCATGAGATGTAATGAAGGAAAAGCACAGAGGAGTCCAGGTGAACAGAGCCTCTCTTATCCCTATGGCAGGATTACGGAAAAATCATAGCTGGTACATTTGGTGTTGTACAAGGGTGATCTGAGGTCACAGCAAAGCTTGCCTCAGCAGTGGAATATTATCAGTTCTACTAATGGCTAGAGGGACCACTCATGAGGCATCAAAGTACACCTGCTGAGCCTGTCAAATAGTTATTCTGCTCTGGAATGTGTGTTGCTATAAAAAAAAAGCACTGTGAAATGTTATAGCCTCTCAGCACAGTGTATGAATGGGTTCCCACTTGCTTACTGATCTAACATACCACAGATGTCTTGTCTATTCGTAGAGAAATCACACCCTGGGGAAGGGTGTCTTGAACAGCCTGTAATACTAAGAGGACCATCCTCATCTTCAGGACAATGATCTGAAGACCAGCCTCTTATTGTGTCTGTGTACTTTGACCTGTTCTCCACTTCAAATGCCCCCCCCCCCCTTCTCCACAGTGAAGGCATCCATGGTTACTGTGACTTAGGAAAGGGCAGAATGAATGGTCTTCTTGCTATGACAGAGGATGACTAGATCCACTACTTGAGATGATGAGGTGAGACAGATCAAAGGCTAATAGGTTTATTGACTGCATCCAGGGACTGGAACCCACTGCACATTCACGTTCCATGTAACACATACATGTAGAATTTTGTGTGGGGAACCAGTGTGATCATGGCAGCCATCAAACCTAGGATCTGCAGAATCAGCAACGCAGAAGGGGTAAACATTATCACAGCTGTAAGATCATAGTTCTTAATGTTACAAGTCTATCTTCTAGAAGTTTGACAATTCTTAATCTTATGTTTGCATGGCATCCTAGACATACAACATGTTAGGAAGGAACTTACTGCCCGCCTAGATAGTACAGCTTGCACTGTTGGTGTTAGGACATATTTTTCACAAATCACATATAGAAAGGATAGTCAGGTCACCATGAATGAAAAGATTTTGGGGGTAAATCCCTACATGGAAAAATAAAGTTCCGTTTTAAAAAAAAAAATGGAAATGTGTAGAGCATTCAAGCCTAGGTTTGGGCACACATGTTCAACAGGATGAAATGCATTTGTCAAGATCAGGGAAGGGAATTTTTGCAGCAGATATATTTGTAATATTTGACAAACACTAGGCAGGATTTTTTGCCAGGTCGAAAATGTAACAGTTCACAGATAGCAGCATGGGATGTAACTCTGATGGTTGTTAATGCTAGGAGCACTGATGATAACATTTTTTTGGAAAATTTGCTATGTTTCCACAAGATTGAGGTTATTTTTTTATGAAACATGGTTAAACAACAATGATTGGAAACGGGTTATGTCAGGGTATAACTGTCTTTACTGTAACAGACGTTCTAACAAAAAAATCAGGTGAAGGTGCTATGATAGGAATTAAAGATGGTTATGACAACTGTGATTATTACATGTTCAGTGATAACACCAATACTATAGATTGTGTAACTGTGACAATAAAGACAACCCTGAACTGAACATATAACAACTGTTGGAGTGTGTGACAAAGGGGATATTGCCAGCCTCGCTATCTGGAATTTTGTACATAATTATATGTCATTTGTGAATACCAGCATGATGTATACAAGATCCTTGTGTTACAAATGTATTAGAACTGTAGGTCATGTGCAGAAATACAGAATGTTCCTTTCTCAAGGGAAAGATATATGCATATGCTATGGAATGCTTGATAAGAACAGACTGTGAAGCACAAAAGACAAGGCCTGGAAACCAAGGCTAAAGAGGTGTGCAAAACATTATAGGGTTTTGGTTTTGGTTTTAGTAGGATAGACTTCAGACACCATCAGTGAAGTCAGTAAGTTAGTTCCGACTGACATACAGAAAAAATTAACTATCTAGCATTCCAGAAAGGAAGTTAGCTTTTGGACTGTAGAACAGACACTCAAGCTGGAGTACAGAAGTCAGGTTAAACATTCATTCATACTATTCAGGAGGAAAAGACTGTTTCAGTTAATATTATTCAGGAAAATCAGAATATATGTGCAGAAACTTTGGATACATTTATCAGCACTGTTAGTGTCATCCAGCATTCCAGATCGGCATGGTTATTAAAGACAGTATTCAGATATTGTTAACTAATAAAGCATTGTTATCTGAACTACAGTGTTTGCAGCATATGTTTTGTGAAAGCAGAAAAAGGTGTGAACTATAAAGGAGAGGCTGGCACCTGTTCAACGCAAGTTTTGGTAATTAACAGATAAAGACTTTCATTCCAGTCTCATTTCAGTTGTTTCTAGTTAATTCCAGTACATTACAGTCTTATCAATTCTTACACTATATGAATAAATATGGGGAGATTCCTCAAGATTGGAGACATGCACTTACTAAATCTGTCTTCAAGGGAAAGGGGAGCAAGACAAAACTAGTCATATAGACCCTAACGTCTACTTTTATGCTGTGAAAAAATAATGCAGAAGGTAATATTGGATAAATTATTGTCAGAAATGGATAGGCTGGGACTTGAAACCATATATCCGCATGTATATGTTGAAAGTATATCTGTTACCACCTGTAACATGATGTTCTATAATAATATAACAGTTATGAATGAAAAATTGCGCTGTGATATTATTTATATAGATTTAACTTCAGCATTTGAAAGGGTCATACACAGAACACTGATCAATAAATTAGAACAAATAGGTATTGATGCACTCCTGATAAGATGGATAGCTTCATGGCTTATAAACAGGACATGGCAAGTATCACTATCATTTACTTATTTTACATTTGTTGACTGGGATAGTCCGACTGGATTCATGTCTATTTTTAGCGGAGGCCCAGGGAAAAAAGCTCCAAGGTAAGCAGATAAGATTACTTAATACAATGTATACAATGGTTACATACTTAACAAGTTATACAATTCCAAGATTTGAGAAAAACTCGGGTGTAAGTCCGGGATATGTAACACAACTAAGCTAAATTACAATTTTTTAACACCATACTAGAAGAGAGTTAGTCAGGTTTCATACATTGACATAGCCAGTTTAGTTTCAAATATTGCTTCAGTCTTTTCTTAAATTGACTCAGGGTGGTAAGTAGGGCAATATCATCTGGGAGTGAGTTCCAGGTTCTACCTACAAAGTTGGCAAAGAGAGGGTCACCGGCTGAGTTATTAGTTTTGATAGTTTGAACTAGCAGTCTACTGGAAGATCGAACAAGTCTATGATTATTATAGGGGGTAATAATATTTTTTAAGTGCAGGAGTATTGTCCGGATTGTAAAGGACTGTACATGCCATAATCAGTTGGTTATACTGGATCAAACTGGGCAGTTATAGCCACCCAAGCTCGTTTAGATTGATACAGTGGTGTGTCCTAAAAGGCAGACCAGCAGCAAATCTGGCAATGTGGTTGTAACTGGTAGAGAGTTTGTTAAGAACAGACTTGTTTAAGTTAGTGAGTAAATGGTATGCAAAGAGAGGAGCTGAGAGCGTACAATGGCAATTCTAGTCGGTGGGGTTAGGAAAAATTTAATCCTGTAAAGTGACACTAGTTTTTTATTGAAGGTTTTGATAGTTTGATTAACATGCAGGTCAAATTTCAGATTATTATCTATGACAACACCTAGTAGTTTTGTAGAGGCGTCTCGGAAGATTATAATGCCATTATTGGATTTTTATGGTAAAGGTAAATGCAGCGGGCCAATGAGCTGGTGGGAAAAGTAGCAGCTTTGTTTTTTGGGATTTAAGATCAGATGACGACCAGAAAGCCAGTTTTCTATTATGCTGAAAGTATTCTGGGTAGATGACCACAGATCTGTGTGAGATGTGGCCAAGCAGATCAGGGTGGAGTCATCAGCATATTGAATACAGCTGACTTTTGGGATGACAGTATAAAGGTCATAAATGGAGAACAGAAGGGGCCCTAGTACAGAACCCTGGGGAACACCAAGGGAGTTGGGGTAGGAGGTTAGATAGTTTGTTTTGTCAAAGGACAGCCTGCTGTCTGCCACTCAGATAAGATTGGAACCATTGAAGGGCTTTAGTATCTAGACAGAATATTTTCAGGGTGTGGGTTAGTAGTTGATCAACCATATCAAATGCCTTGGAGAGATGCAAGAAGAGGGCAGATGATATGTTATTATTGTTACGATTATGGTTTATGGTGTTAGAGAAGGCTAGGAGGGCTGAAGTGGTACTGTGGTGAGGGTCTGATGCCGTGCTGAGAGTCAGTCAAAAGATCATTCTGAATTAGACGTTGAAGCAGTTGTCTATGAATACATTTTTCCATTATTTTTGCAAGTGGAGATAATACAGCTGTTTGCCTATAATTAGATAATTCAGTAGAGCTGCCGCCTTTGTGAAGTGGGATTACATAGGATATTTTCCAGCTGGAGGGGATTTTGGCTTCTGCTATGGTTTGATTGATTAGTACTGAAATGGGGTAAGCAAGGACATCTGCTGTTTTTTGTAGATACTCAGCAGGGAGTAGATCAGCAGAGAGTGTAGTTGGTTATAATTTTTTGATTAATGCATGGATAAGTGAAGTGGCAACTGGTTGGAAACTGAATGAGAGTTGGTTACTAGGAGTAGTGGACTCAGGATCAGGGGAGCTTGGAGCTAGGGCTTGGATTGCCTCAGTGAAGAATTGATTAAAGCTGTCTGAGACTTCCTCAGGTGATTTAAGAATGGTGGCTGCAGGGATTGGGGTTGAAGTTTGCTTAGGATGTAATAGTTTATTTATACCTGCCCAAAACACCTGAGGGTTGTTTTGATTTATTTGTTGAAGATTACAGTAGTAGTTTTTTTTGTCTTGTAAAATGGATTTTTTAGTCTCATTCTTTGATTGCCGATATTTAAAGTGATCTTGGGGGTCTTTTGTAGTATGCCATAATGCCCATGCTTTGTTTCTATGGGTGATTTTTAGTTTAGACTCGTTAGAAAGCCATGGTGCAGTTTTTTGACTTTGTTCTTATTGAGCAAACAAGGTGCGTGAGAGTCTAGGCTCTCAAGGAATTTGCTGTTAAAGTAGACAACAGCTTCCTCTTAGGGGAGGTGTTTTAGGACTGACCATTTACATGAGTTTAGTTCCTCTTGGAATTTGGCAGGATTAAAGTTCTTATTGTTTCTTACCATTCAAAGTATGTGTTGGTGGGGGTTAACGGCTTTGAGCTTAATTATATAGGTAAGAAGGTGATCACTTAAGTCATCAGGGAGGGTCCCAGAGGTATACAGTTGGGGGTGACTACCGATAAGTATCCAATCAAGTATGCTTTCCTTCTGATTAGGTTTACCTATCCTGGTAGGGGTGGCTATGATTTGTGTAAATGCATGCAGGTTAACATGGGTGGTTGGGAATTTTGAGGAACAGGTGTTCCAGTCTATGTTAAAATCTCCAAATAGTATGGTTTCTTGGGGGTAGGTACAAGATAGCCAGTGAAGGGTATCTTCAAGTATAGATATGTTATTCCCTGAGGGAATGTACATACAGATGATATTTATGCATTTATTTTTATTAATTTGAAATTTG
The DNA here is from genome assembly GCF_019279795.1 of Protopterus annectens. NCBI lineage: Eukaryota > Metazoa > Chordata > Ceratodontiformes > Protopteridae > Protopterus > Protopterus annectens. Next base: position 89,989,372 of record NC_056749.1, read on the forward strand.
GTAGCTGGAGTCTCTGAGTTATTAATTTGAGGTGGTTGTATAGCATCAGTGATGACGTTTAACACAGATTTATAGAGAACAGCTACCCAACCTCCCTTCCTGGAAGGACGATCCAGCCTGAGTAATGTTATACCCAGGTGGTACCACTTTGTTATATGAAGTGCTAGGTTTTAACCAGGTTTCGGATAAACAGAGTTTCTCAGGGAGTGGACAGCCAGGAGTACATGCAGTTCATGTATCTTGTTGGCTTTGTACAGAGAAACAATTTCATTCAAAAATGCTCAGCTAAGCAAACATACCATGTGGGAGAGAAGGCAGCCGACTGGGTGTAGTAGCACCGGGAGTTTGAAAATGGCATGTAATTAAAAATCTTAGTCCCCCTTGTGTATTGTGAATAATTTCCACTTTATTTACATCTTCTGCAGAAGAGTCCTTGTAACTCCTTTGAGCCTTATGTCTATATCTTCTAGCGGGAATTGTTGGTTCTCCCTAGTATCCATGTCATCAGCCCTTATTTGTGTCGTTTGTTGTTCCTGCCTATTCCTGTTTGATGCCTGCTCCGATTTCCCCCATAATTTCCGGTACACTGAAAGTTCACAAAAATGTATTCGACCCCCCACGTCCAATAATAGATGTGAGGAATTCTGCTACATACTCTTGTAAAGTAGTGGATAAAATTTCAAAGAAATATATAGTAAATGAATCACAGATATGTAAAGACTCCTGGTCGATTTTAGAAGCTTTAAACCGACAAGACTTTCATGAGAATTTTAATTTCCAAACAGTAGATGTGAAAGATCTCTATACTGTGAACCCACACAAATTATAGACAGATTAGGTAATAGATTTTCTCCTTAGCAAGGGTGCACCTACAATGGAACTGAGATTAATAGAAGAACTTCTAGACATAATATTGATGAATAATGATTTTATGTTTGACAATTTAATTTATGCCTAGAAAAGGGGTGTAGCTATGGGCTCACCATGTGTTGCAAGCTTTGTAAATATAGTAATGGCAACTTGGGGAAAAAGAGAAAATATTTTCGAACAATTTAATGAAACAGAAAATATTTTTCTACACCCGTTTCTTGGATGACATCTTTATGATCATTAGGGGGGACCAGAGAGATACTTTTGATCTGGTACAGAAAATGAACGATAGTGCCAACTATTTAGAATTTTCCTTTATTTTCAATGAGGAAATATTGCATTCTTAGATGTGGAACTGTGGAAGCATAGGGTAAAATGCATATTACGTGGCTAAAATTTATAGGAAGGAAACGTATTCTAATTCTTTCTTACATTTTACCAGCAGTCTTGCTGAAGTTATTGCTAGGAGCAGAGCAGTTTTCCGTGATAAGAATTTTATATCAGCTGTATTGGCTGGCTCAAAAGGAGGCAGTGTGAGCTTTCCTAAGACAAAGTTGAGGTCCCATGTAGGTATCGGTGCTCCCTTGGGGGTCTTATGTTTTTTTGCCCCTCTGAGGTACTGTCTTAGCAGTGGATGAGAGAAAATAGGAGATTCTGTATTGTGATGAGCTGAAATGGCAGAGGCATGGATCTTAATTGATGAGAAGGATAGGCCTTTATCCAGCATCTCAATTAGGTATTGCAAAATCTGAGGAATATTTGGAACAAGTGGTTCAAGTCCTTGTGCCTGGTTCCAAGCACAGAATCTCTTCCATTTTGCTGCATAAGATTTCCTGGTGCTGGGCCTCCTGGCTTCCAAAATAACATCCATAACAGCTTGAGAGAGAGGTGTGTTCTGAGTGGCTATATTATCTGCCATGCAGCCAGATTTAAGGTTCTGAGTTGGCTGTGCAGGATCTGATTGTTTTGTTGAGTCAGAAGATGAGGAATTTGAGGTGAAGTCCAGGCTGGGCCTTGAGACAAGCTCTTTAGGATTGGGTACCAGTGCTGGTGTGGCCAGTCTGGGGCAATCAGAATCATTTTTGGCATCTCTTGTCTGACTTTTAGGAGCACCTTGGGAAGGAGAGGCAGTGGTGGAAAGGCATAAACTGTTAGGGCTTTCCAGCTGAATGATAGAGAATCCACTTTCCATGCTTGTGAGTGATAAGTCCTTGTGCAGAATCTCTGTAGTTGGTAGCTGTGAGGGGAGGCAAAAAGATCTATGTCTGGGCATCCCCATTTCCTTGTTATCATGCTGAAGACCTGTGGATTTAGTTAGTCTGCCAGAGTATTTTTTTTTCCTGGCAGGAATTGTGCCTGCAGATGTACTTGATAGGTACACAAAGTCATGGCTTGCCTGCAAAGGGGGTAGGAATGTGTGCCCCCTTGCTTGTTTATGTAGCACATAACTGTAGTATTGTCCGTCTTTAGTAATAGTTGTCCTGGATGTAGTAGATCCTTGAAGGCTGTCAGGGCATTCTGTACAGCTAGCATCTCTTTTTGATTGATGTGAAGATGCATTTGGTCTGCGGGCCACGTGCCCTGAATACATTTTCCTGCCATGTGTGCCCCCCCAGGCATAATCCGATGCATCTGTTAGTGTCTGCCTGGCTGTGGGTAAAGTGAAAGGCTGTCCCTTGTTGTGGTGACAGGCCAGTGCCCACCATCGAAACTCCTGTTGCAGGCAGGGAATAAGAGTTATTATTGTTTCCAGGCTGTGGCAATGTTGAGTCCAAACAAGTTTTAGGTACCACTGTAGCTTCCTCATATGCAGTCTTACATATGGAATTAGCAGGATGCAGGATGCCATGAAGCCCAAAGCCTGCAGAATTTTTCTTGCAGGTAGCTGGGTCTTTGTTGCCATCATTTGAAAGTAATGAGTCAGTTGCCTTTGCTTGTCTAGCGTGAGATAAGCCATCTGGGCAGTTGTATTTAAGCTTGCACCCAGGAATATTATCTCTTGAGAGGGCACTAGTTTTGATTTCTTTTTGTTTACTGTGTACCCTAGGCAAATTAGTAATCTTTTTACAAACGCCAGATGCTTTAGCAGAATGTCCTTGCTCTCTGCTTGAATAAGGCAGTCGTCCAAGTAGGGATATATTTGAATTCTTTTTTGTCTGCAAAATGCAATTACTGGTGCCAGGCATTTTGTGAAGACCCTGGGCGCAGTAGATAAACCAAAGGGCAGTGCACAAAATTGGTAATGCATTGAGCCAGCTATGAATCTTCTGCAAGACTGTCTGATTGGGACATGCAGATATGCCTCTTTGAGGTCCAAAGTAACTAGCCAAGCCTTCTTGCCCAGCATAGGTAGAAGTTGCTGCAGTGTCAACATTTTGAATTTTGGAACATCCAGGAAAGTATTTAGAATTGACAGGTCCAGTATTGGTCTCCAGGCTTTGTCCTTTCTGGGTACCAAGAAAAGTCTTGAATAAAATCCTTGTCCCTGTTCTTGCTGTGGTACTTTTTGATTAGCTCTCATGTCCATGAGAGCAGAAATTTGTTTTTGTGCCTCTGTCCATTGATTCTGTGGCAGGTCTGGCATACCTTTGACCTTGGTAGGGTGTGAAAGTGGAACCTGTAACCCTGAGAAACAATATTCAGTACCCATTTGTCCTGGGTGATCATGTGCCAATTTTGTGAGAAAAGTGCTAGTTTTCCCCCTAAGGGTGCTGCCAAAAGGTAAGTGCTTGGCATTTGTAGAGGGAAGTCATTGGGACTGTTTCCTAAAAGGTTGTGATTTGTCTTCTCCGCCTTTGGGGGCTGAAGCACCCCATTGTTTAGGTCTGTATGAGCCTTGGGGCTGAGATCTGCCTCTTGGGCGTCTGTATCTGCCTCTTTGTGGCCTGACACTGGAAAGGACCAATTTTTAGAAGACCAGTTCCTGCTAAACCTAGGTGGCTGAACCTGTAAGAAATTCTTTACTGTCTGCATTGATTTTGCTTTATCCTCCTTTTACTTTAACACCTCTTCTGCCTTAACACCAAACAAAGTATCATGCTGTAATGGAGCATCCAATAAATTTGCTTTAACATGATCAGGTAAACTTTGTACTTTTAACCAAGCATGCCTTTGAATGACAGAACCTGTATCTGCGGCTCTGCAAGAAGCCTCTAATGAATCAAAACCACATTGCAGAGTATGCTTTCCCACTTGTTCAGCTGCATGCAATAAATCCTGCATTTCCTTATTGTCTGGACATTCTGAGCTTGTACGCATTTTCTGTTTTAGCAAAGATATTAGGTATTGTTGATATTTAAACATGTGAAACTGGCAGTTTAAAGCCCTTACAGCTAAAGTTGCAGAAGTGTAAACTTTTTTCCCCCATCTATCCAGTGCTCTAGAATCCCTATTAGAGGAACAGGGTTTTTAGCAGTGGAAGCCTTGACCCCTTTGGGACCCTGAGAAATTGTTTCTGGGTCAGCAGCAGGGTTTTTATAAAGAAATTTATGAGTCTGGGACCCTGTAGTACCTATCTGGCTTGACTGGTGCAGGAGGTAAAGAATCAGGAGACAAACTGGATTCAGAAAAAACATCAACAATACCTAGTACAAGGAGGATAGCAAGGGGCCTGTGCTGAGGCAGTAAAATACAGTCTCTGAGCCTTTTCTTGGATTCTGAATAATCCTGGCTCTCCTAATGGAAATGCTCCCTCATGGTGTGCAAGATTTCCCCAAAAGAGTAATCCTCAGGAGGAGAGGCTGAAGGGATAGATTCTTCAGCATCAGAGTCCTCATAGGGAGGAAGAGAATATCCCTGTTCTGAAGAAGAAATAGAAAACTGGTCAGATGAGTCATAGTCAGTGTCTTACCTAGGCCTTTTATCATGAGGGGGATGGGAACCCCTGATCAAAGTAATTAGGTCCTCGGCCATTTTAAGCATCTGTTTCTTTGGCATGGATGACTGTGCAGGAGAATGCTGTGCTTGTTTCTTTGTCTTTAATGGTGTTTTAGACTTTGCCTTGGCTGCTGAAGTGGACTTGATAGTAAGCTGGGTAGGTCTGAAAACACCCTCAGAAGGCGATGCCTGCTCAGCGTCTCCGGACCCATCTGAGGGAATAGTTTCCATAGGCCCAATACCTTGAGTTTCCAGAGGCCTAGTTGTCTCCACGTGGGAGTCGGAGGCGGCCTGTAGCTCTGAGGTAGCGGGTGTCAGCGGCTGCGAAAGCACCTGAGAACCGGCGAACCAGTGACTGGCCTAGAAGAGGCTTCGTTGTCGGTTTTGGACCTCGGATGCCTGTCCTTTTCTTTGTCTTTTTTATGAATTTTGGCCATCGGCTGTTTTGACGGCATTATGTAGTTAAACCTTCGGCCAAAGTAATGTAAAGCAAAATCAAACCGATGCTTAATAGTGTGTTGGTTGAATCTAGCACAAAACCAACAACTAGCAACATCGTGGTCAGGGCCTAGGCAAGGAATACAGTAAGAGTAAAAATCCTTATGAGGTATTTGCTTCCCACAAGAAATACAATTGTTAACTTTTACTGACATTGGTCTGGAGCAAGAAAAAGTTTCCCCAATGGGGTACTTAGCTTTATTGAAGACTTTGGTTCTGAAATTCAATTTCGAAAATCTCAGGAGTCGGCCGACCGGCACTTGCGAACTGCTTTTGCTTCGGGCACCGCGCGGCAAGAAAGACTGAAGAAAATGGCGTCGGCTACATCTTATATACCCCTGGCGCACTGACGTCAGGGAAGAGGCGACAGCAACCAACGCCGGACTAGGACTTTGGAATTCAGGCCGACTGCGGGTAGCCTGCCAGCAGGATAACCTAAGTGTAATGACTGCAACAGTGAAACACGATGAACATCTGCGCTGGTTGAGTGAGCTTTAATTGTATGCTGTAAGGTCATATTGGCAGCTGAATAAGCAAAGGTGATACAATCAGATAACCATTTAGACAGAGTTGTTTTAGCCACTGGCATACCTTTCCTGGAGTCTGAATAGGAAACAAAAAGCTGATCTGATTTCCTGAAATCTTTTGTTCTATCCAAATAAAATCTGAGCTGTCTGTGAACATCAAGTTTCTGCAGCATGTATTCTAGATTGTTGGAGTGACTGGGGAAGAAAACTGGCAAATCAATAATTTGGTTAAGATTAGTTTCAGTGCAAACTTGGGCAAAAAAAGGGGTTTGTTCGAAGCGAGACTCTGTCAGCATGGAAAATCAAATAAGGAGGCTTAATGGGCAAAACTTAAAGCTCTGGCACTCTGCGGGCAGATAGCCACTAAAAAGATAGTTTTCCATGAAAAAAATCTGAGGTCACATGAGGAAGCTGATTCAAATGGAGGAGGAATTATGCGAAAAAGCATAAAATTAGATTCCATGGGGAATAGGGAGATTTCACAGGTGGTTTAATATGAAAGGTCCCTTTGAGAAAGGCTTTGGATAATTTGTGTGACATAATATTCAACCCTTCGAATCCAAGATGAAAGTTAGAAATGGCAGCAAGTTGAACACGGACTGTTGCTGCTGCAGCTCCTTTATTGAAGATCATTGTCAAGAACTCTAGTATAGAGGCCATAGGGGCTTGGTAAGGATCAATATTGTTTTTAGAAGCCCCTATATACATTTTTTCCATTTGCTGAGATATAGCTTCCTCGTAGAGGATTTATGAGAGGATAAGAGAATTTGCTTTGTCTCATTAGAAAGGTTATGGAACCTGGCTATGATGGGAATTGGAGTAGCCAAGCTCTCAGCTTCAGGGACTTCAGAGAGGGATGAAGTTCCCCTGACGAGTGCATCAGAAGGTCCAGAACTGGGTCCAGAATCCAGGGGTCCTCCAAAAGATGAAGTCGAAGGAAGGGGAAGCAAATCTGACGAGGCCAATGAGGAGCTATTAGAATGATGGTCCTTCCCAGATCTTTTGCTTTCTGTAATACTGTGGGTATCAACGGGATTGGTGGTAATGCATAGAGGAGACCCGGGGGCCAATTGTGAATGAGCGCATCCCTTGGGGCTTCTCCCAGAGGGGGAATCAGGGCAAAGTAGCTTCTGCATTTTGTGTTCATGTGACTGGCAAAAAGGTCGCAGCAAGGCTGGTCCCACCTGCAGAATATCCCGTCTGCTATTTCTGTCTTGAGGGACTACTCATGGGTCAACAAAATTGCTCTGCTCAGCTTGTCTGCTATCACGCTGGATTTCACTGGAATGTGCATTGCTAACAGAAAGCGCTGGGTGGATATAGCCCACTGCCATACTCTTAGGCCCTCACGACAAAGGGGGTATGACCTGGTTCCTACTCATTTGTTAAGTACCAGACCACTGACATGTTTTCCGTCTGAATCGCAATCGTACCCAGAGGAAGAGTCCTGGAAGTACTGTAATGCCAAAAGTACTGCTCTCATCTCTAAAACATTGACATGTAGATGTGTCTCTTGATCGGTCCATGTGCCTTGGGCTGTTCTTCCCTGAAAATGCCTCCCCCCCACCCTATCAGGGTAGCGTCCTGTGGTCACTGTGGCCATTGGTGGGGGGTAAAAAGTACAGTTGTGTACACATACCATAAATGTAGATGTTCAAGTGTATTCACTGTTGCAGTCATTACATTTGGGTTATCTGCCTGCAGGTAGCCCTCAGCTGGCCTGAATACCAGAGTCTTCGGATTTCTGTCAGGTGCTGTCGCTTCTTCCTTGATGTCAGGTCGTCAGGGGGGTATAAAACATGCAGCTGACGCCATTACATCAGTTTTTCTTGCCCCAGATGTCAGGTACCCCCATAATAGGAAACAATTAAATGGGATGGTAAAACCCCCATCAAAAAGCGAATACACAAGAAAAAATAGACATACCAACCATAAGGAGAGGTAGAGCCAAGAGAAGTCAGGGGGCTGGACGGAGGGTAACCAGGACTGCAACAGTGAATACACTCAGACATCTACATTTATGGTACGTGTATACAACTGTACTATGTTCTTCGTGTTTCACTTCTGCAGTTATCACATTTGGGTTGATTCCCAAAGCTAAGGAAGTTAAAAAGCATTAGGGCCAGCTATTAATCCCTGCATGACTGTGGGGGCAAATCCAGGATTTAGAAAAGATAGGCAAGTGGTAATGCTTGGTGAAGGTATGTACAGAGCTCCAGGTAGCAGCTTCTAGGATGTCCCTGGTAGGGACCCCTCTGAGAAATGCCGCAGAGGTAGATGCAGCCCTGGTGGAATATGATCTTATCCCCCGTGGGGTAGGCTTTCCATGATGCTTGTAGCAAAAATTAATGCAATGGGCTATCCATTTGGAAATGGTTTGCTTTGAAATGGCCTTCCCCTCTGCCCCTGCAGCAAAGCTAACTAGCAGCTGCTCAGATTTTCTGTTAGGCTTAGTCCTATCCAAATAAAATCCAAGTTGTCTGTGCACGTCCAAAGAGTGCAGTATTCGTCCCCCTTTGTTTTGTGGATTAGGGAAAAAAGTAGGCAAATGAATGGAGTGATTTAGGGCCACAGAAGGCACCACCTTGGGCATAAAGGAAGGGTTAGTCCTGAGGGAAACCCTGTCTGCATGGAAGATAAAAAGAAGTTATGTCCTTACCATAACGTTCCATGTGAGTTGTTCATCTCGCCTTTTTGTTCTTACACGTGGGTTTGGAGCCGATCCCTCGGCTCTGAGTCGGCGTCTTTTCAAGCTCAGACTCTCAGAGAAGCTCGAGACCTAGTGTATATCCCATGATGCTCTACTGTAAATCCCCAGATCTAGTATGCTGCAACCAAGACAGCCTACAGGAAGAAATAGAACTATAGTGCCTACATATCTAGGTAGCTATAAGTTTGTAGAAGGAAGAAACAGTCTGTTCCAGAAGACAGGCTGACAAAAGTCGACCAATCCACCCAAGCAACCATCTTTCTCAACCGGAGGGGGAAGGTGGGTGGGAATTTAAGAACAAAAAGGCGAGATGAACAACTCACATGGAACGTTATGGTAAGGACATAACTTCTTTATGTGAAGTTGTTCTATCTCGCTGTTTTGTTCTTACACGTGGGTAGAGTCCCAAGCACCCTAACCCTGGGTGGCTCACGGGAGAACATTCCTGAGCACAGTGGAACCAAAGGAAGTCCTGTCCCTGGAGGTCCTGTCCACTTTGTAATGAGTGATAAATGTGTGAGGTTTTGACCAAGTGGTGGCTGCACAGATGGTATCCAAGGGCAAACAAGCTGCATGAGCTAATGATGTAGAAACAGCCCGGGTAGAATGGGCTTTAACATTAGTTGTTAATGGTTGATTAGTGGAGGAATAAATGAATTTAATGCAGTCAGAAAGCCACTTGGATAATGTGATTTTTGATATTGCAAAACCTTTCTTACTCACTGCGTAAGAGACAAAGAGTTGATCCGATTGTCTGAAACCCTTGGTCCTATCCAGGTAGAATCTCAATTGTCTGTGTACATCCACCTTGTGTAACATATATTCCAGTCTGTTGGTATGGTGTCTAAAGAAGGTTGGAAGCTCAATGGACTGATTTAAGTTAGTCTCTGAACAGACCTTGGGAAGGAAGGTAGGGTTAGTCCTGAGGGAGACCCTATCAGGGTGAAAAATCAAATATGGGGGCTTGGAGGACAAGGCCTGGAGTTTGGAGACCCTACGTGCAGATGTAATGGCTACTACAAATATAGGTTTCCAAGACAGAAACTTTAAGTGACATGATGAGGCAGGTTCGAAGGGGGCGAGCATCAATTGGGATAAAACCAGATTCAAATTCCAGGGAGGGACAGGTTGTCTGATAGGCGGTCTGAGATGGTGGGTCCCTTTTAAGAATGCCTTACATAGTCTATGGGACATGACGTTAGACCCATTAAACCCTACATGGAAATTGGAAATAGCAGCCAATTGTACTCTAATGGTGGCAGCAGCTGCGCCATCATGGAACAAGGAAGACAAGAACTCTAAGATGGTATGAATAGGCACCACATAAGGGTCAATGTCATGATGAGAAGCCCAGTGAACAAATCGTTTCCATTTGCTATTATATAGCTTCCTGGTAGACAGTTTATGAGAGGAAACTATAATATGCTGGACCGTGGGAGGCAAATCTTGAGACCTGGCTAATATGGGAATTGGAGCAGCCAAGTTTTAGGGAGATGAGGGATGAAGAACTCCCGACGAATGAGTCAGATCATCTGGCACTGGGTCTAGAATCCATGGTTCTTCTACTTGATACTTCTGCAGGAAGGGAAACCAAATCTGCTGAGGCCAAGACGGGGATATTAAAATCACAGCCCTTCCCAGACTTTTGGCTTTCTGTATGAATTTGGGAATTAGGGGAATTGGCAGGAAGGCATATAGGAGACCCGGGGGCCAATCGTGTACGAGCGCGTCCCTCGGGTTGCTCCCCAGTGGGGATAAAGAGCAAAGTAGCTGCTGCATTTTGCTTTCATCGGAGATGCAAATAGGTTGCAGCAAGGCTGGCCCCATCTGTGGAAAATCTTGTCTGCCACCTGTTGTTTGAGAGACCACTCGTGAGGCAACAGCATGGCCCTGCTTAGCTTGTCCACTATCACGTTGGATGACCCCGGAATGTGCGTTGCTATCAGAAAGCCCATTGCCAAATTCTTAGGGCCTCTCGGCATAAGGGATACAATCTGGTTCTCCCTTGCTTGTTGATGTACCAGACTACTGACATGTTGTCCGTCTGGATAGCAATTGTACCTGGAGGAAGAGTCGTGAAAGTGTTGCAACGCCAGGAACACCACTCTAAGACATTTATATGCAAATGTGATTCCATGTTTGACTAAGTGCCTTGGACAGTCTTTTCCCTGAAATAGCCCCCCCCCCCCACCCTATCAGGGAAGCATCCGTGATCACTGTGGCTGTGGGTCAGGGAAGAACAAAGGGACGTCCGATTATCACTTGGTCGCTGTTCAGCCACCAATTGAGATCCTTCTTGCAAAGATTCGTTAACCGGATCTCGTGTGACATGGGCAGTCGTTGGTAAGACCACTGTGCGAAGAGTAGCCACTGGAGTATCCGCATGTGCATGCGCCCTAACGGGACTGCTATCAGTGTGGCTGCCATTGTGCCCAATAGCTGCAGTATCTGGAACGCGGGAGCTTTGTTTTGGACCAACAGACTGGATAATTTACTTTTTAGAGATGCGATTCTTGCTTGAGGCAACCTGATCCTTGAATTGACTGTGTCCAGTTCTGCTCCTATAAATGTAATATGCTGCAAGGGCGATAACGCAGATTTATCGAAATTTAAGGTTATGCCCAACTGGGAACAAAGGCTTATGGTGTTGTCTCTTGCTTGGATTAGTTGATGCCTGGAGGTGGCGGTGAGGAGCCAGTCGACCAGATATGGAAACACGGAATCCCAAACGTCTCAGGTGAGCCGTGACCACTGCCATACATTTGGTGAACACCCTGGGGGCTGTGGTGAGACCAAAGGGCAGGGCTCTGAACTGGTAATGACTGGCCCCCAGCCGGAAACGCAGGTGATCTCTGGATGATCTGTCCATTTTGATGTGGTAGTATGCATCCTTGAGATCTATAGAGCACATCCAATCGCCCGTTGCTAAGAACGGAAGAATCTATTGAAGCGTGACCATCCGGAACTTTTCCTTCTTGACGAAGGTCTTGAGTTTGCTGAGGTCCAGTATGGGCCTCAGTCCCCTGTTTTCTTTGGAACTAAAAAGAACCTTGAGTAAGTTCCGGATCCTATTTGGTCCGCCGGAACTGGCTGGATGACTCTTTTGTCTAGCAGTTTTCGGATTTCTATGGCTGCTAGCTTTCTCAGACTGGGTGGAACGTCTGGAATCCTTGTACATATGGGGGGGAGTTTTGTAAAGGGAATGTAATAACCTCTGGCAATGATGCTTTTTACCCAAGAATCCATTGTAATGTTTAACCAGGCATTTGGGTATAAAGCCAAGCGACCCCCGACTGCCTCCAGAGAAAGACAGTCAGGCTTCCTTTCAGGAACGCTGATAGGGCTTACCAGAGAACTGCTCCCTGTCGCCTGGTTTTGTGGACCGCCTCTGCCGTTTGGACGGCGTCTCCCGTTTCTGCCCCCTCCTCTGCCCCTAGAGGGGGTTATCAGTAGGTGTGGATTGGAAAGCTCCTTGGGGTTTACGGAACCACATTTTTCCACTTCGTTGTCCTTTGGGGTACGGTCTAGTTGGAGTGGAAAAACGGACTCCTACTGCAGACAGAGTCTTTCCTTCTTGTTCACACCTATTAAGTGTCTCCTTAACTTTGGGTCCGAATAAGGCGGACCCATCGAATGGGGTATTGACGAAGGAAGATTTGAAGGCTTCCATAAAGGAGCAAAGGAGCATCCAGGACCATCTCCGAAGAGCTATTGCTGAGCCTGCCGCCCTACTCGATCCATCAGCAGCATAAGAAATGAGTCGCATGGATGAGTTTACTATCGAATTGAGGGTGTTGAGTTGTGCAGTCACCTTCTCAGAAACTGCATCAGCTGTGTTACCCTGGGGAGCATCTCCCAGCTCTTTAAGGAGATTTCGTTGAAGGTGGGTAAAATGTGTCAGGTAGTTGAGCGACCTAATGGAAAATGCCGCAGAACTAAATATGCGTTTCCCATACCTGTCCATCGTCCTAGAATCCCTATTAGGAGGATGGACAGAAGAAGAGGTTTCCGACATCTCTTTCTTGGTGGCTGCCGCCACCACCATGGCATCAACCAGGACTCCCTTTGTAAGAAAACCCTCGTCAGTAGGGGAAGTAATAAACTTGTTAGGCCTCCGAGGGACCGGTTTCACTGAATCAGGGGACTCCCATGCCCTTCGAGCAACCAGCTCCATCAATTCGTCGAAGGGCGGGGTAACCCAGGAGGTGGATGGTTGAGATCCAAAGGCCTTCAGGAGGACCGACTCATCCTCAGTAGGGGCAAGGGACTGCCAATCACCCCTCTGTCATAAGATCTCCAAAATGTCTGCAAATGAGACATCCTCTGAGGGGGATCGTGGGGACCCTTCTGATTTCTCCAAGTCAGTATCTGATGTCAGGGATTCCTGTGGGGAATCCAAGTGCCTCCTCTTGCACAGTCTCTTCCTAGGTACTTCATCGGTGGGAGCGTCCGGTGAAGTCCCTAGAGAGGAGGGGCCACCCAATGGGGATACCTGAGGCCCTGGATCTCAACGCTTGGTGGGGACCTGTGGGGAAGAGGTAGAAGGAGGCCCTTTAAGGGGAGGGGAAGACAGATCCGAGGAGGTAGTGGTCTTAGCAGACATGACCTTCCTCATGGCATCAAAGGCACCAGAATCTCGGTCAGAGAAGTCTGTCGGCTCCGAAGATGCCGGCAGCTCTCCCCGAGCTGAGACCCCCCACTCCAATCCAGAGGACGGAGCCGAAGCCACCTGCACCAAAGCCCTGAGGGGAAGGGTCGGAACCGAGGTATCGGTTCGACTCTCCACTCCAGAGCCAGCGAGGGACTGTCAGCCCCGAGACTCCCCGGTCGGAACCGAGGAGATCAAGGTCGATGGAGCCGAGGGAGGTGGATCAAACCTCGGCTCTGAGGGCTCTACCAACATCGGCTCCGCCTGCCCCAGCTCTGAGAGCTCGATAGGCTTCGGAGGAGGAGGGGGAGAAATTATGGCTGGGGTTTCAAGCTTCGAAGCAGAGTGGCTCGAAGCAGACAGCATTTTGGCCAGGGCCGGGTTCTCTAAGAGCCTCTTAACCACTCGGTCCAGGTCCACATCAGAAAGCCTTGAGGAATGCATCGAGGGATGGGTCAAAGGAGCCGACGATGGTATCGATTGAAGAATTGGAGACTGAGGAGTCTCCAATATCGGATCCACAACTGGGCTCCGAGGTAGAGGATCGATACACGTCTCCAAGGGCTGTGGAGCCGATGCACGAACCATAGTAGAGGAACTCGGAGCCGGTGACTTGGGCTCCGAGGATCCCTTGGAAGACTTCGACCCCTTCGAAGCCTTGGAAGAGAGGTCGGCTTTGTCTAAAGTAGTCTGAAAATCAGGCTTCAGAAGTCCTCTATCTACCAGCTTCCTGCGCCTTTCCAAGAGAACCTTGGCGCTAAAGAGCACACCTCTTGTAGGTGAACAGAGCCCAAACAGTACGGAGTGGTTGTCTGTAACAAACATCTTTTGACCACACCCACACCTTTTGAATCCTGACTTTTGTTTCTCAGACATATTTAACAATAAAAATTCAGATCCCTGAATTTTAAGTATAACAACAAAACAGTGTAAATATTACTATAACACTAATTTAACTCAGAACTAACTTGTTATAGGATATATGCAAGTGTGTATATATATATATATATATATATATATATATATATATATATATATATATATATATATATGTAAATACCTACAGATTATAAAGAATAAAGGAGAGCACACACACACACACACAAAAGTGACAGAGCCCTGTCATGCCCAAACAGAAAAGAGAGGCCTAACAGCCCTGAATAGAACTACTTCAAAAAATGTTTAAACTAGAGTTAAACAAACAGGCAAAAGCCCAGTACTATAGATAACACTTCTAATTTTAACCATATATAATACTATTATAGAAAAAACATCTATTAATGTTGAAAAAATTAAGTCACTGGCCAGAGCTTCCTCTGACGAGCTGTAGATCCGTTGCAGCGGCAAACTAGATCTGGGGATTTACAGTAGAGCATCATGGGATATACACTAGGTCTCGAGCTTCTCAGAGTCTGAGCTTGAAAAGCGGCCGACTCGGAGCCGACGGATCGGCTCTGAACCCACGTATGAGAACAAAATGGCGAGATAGAACAACTTCACATTGAAGGGTTCCACTGCCATGAGGGCCTGTAATTTAGATTCTCTTCTTGATGAAGTGACGGCTAGAAGGAAGGCTATTTTCCAAGAAAGGAATTTCAACTCAGCTGTAGCCACTGGTTCAATGGGGGGGGGGGGGGAGAGAGAAGAGTGAGCTTTTCCAATATAAAGTTAAGTTCCCAGGCTGGAGTGGGAGCTCTCCTGGGGGGGGGGGGTCAAATTTTTGGCCCCTCTAGCAAGGGGTGAGAGAAAAGGGGTGCCTCTGTATTATAATGTGCTGAAATGACAGAGGCATGAATTCTAATTGATTAGAAGGATAGGCCCCTGTGGAGCATTTTTGTTAAGTACTGTAGAATCTGAGGTAAACTGGGCACCGTTGTGCCCATCCCCTGAGCCAGGTTCCAGGAACAGTATCTTTTCCACTTTTCAGCATAGGATTTTCTAGTACTAGGCCTCCTTGCCTCCAGAATGGCATCCAGTACCTGCTTACTGAGGGATGCTAAGGGAGCGCTCAAGGAATTAGCCAGGTGGCAAGGTTCAGGGTTTGAAGCTGAGGGTGCAGAATCTCACCCGCCTACTGGGTCAGCATGGAAGGGGTCTGAGGCAGGTGCCATGGTTGTAGCAGTGCCATACTGCACAAGAGGGGGTACCAGTGCTTACGTGGCCAGTTCAGTGCAATCAGTATTGTCCTTGGCTTGTCCTGTTTGATCTTTAGTAGAACCTTCGAGATGAAAGGCAGAGGGGGAAAGGCATAAACTGAGAGGCTTTCCCAGGTAAAGGACAGGGCATCCACTTTCCAAGCTTGGCTGTGGGGAGTTCTTTTGCAGAATTTGTTAAATTGGTAGTTCTGAGGGGAGGCAAACAGGTCTATCTCTGGAGTCCCCATTTGTTCCTCAAGAGGCTGAATATTTTGGCTTCTAGTTTCCATTCATGTGGATCCATGAGATTTCTGCTTAAGTCGTCTGCCAGTGAATTTAGCATGCCTGGCAAACTTGATAGCTCAAGGCTGTGTTCCCCAGAGCCATGGTTAGCCTGCAGAGAGGGTACAAGTGGGTTTCCCCCTGCTTGTTTATGTACCACATAACTGTGGCGTTGTCTGTCTACCAATAGTTGTCCTGGAAGAATATTGTCTTTGAAGACTGTCAGTGAATTCTGTACAGCTAACATTTCTTTTTGATTGATATGCAGGTGCATCGATCTTGGGTTCCATTTGCCCTGAATGCACTGCCCTGCCATGTGAGCCCCCCATGCATAGTCTAATGTGTCTGTTCGGGTTTGGGCGGCAGGGGGTAGAGTGAAAGGGAGTCCCTTGTTGTGGTAGCAGGCCTCTGCCCACCAAAGGAATTCTGCCCTTAGGCAAGGGATGATTGGAATAAATGTTTCCAGGTCCTGAGAATGTTGACAACATAGGCTTTTTAGATACCACTGGTGTTTCCTTATATGCAGTCTTGCATATGGAATTAGTAAAATGCAAGAGGCTATGAACCCCAGGGCTTGCAGTGTTTTCCTTGCAGAAAGCTTGAGGTTTTGTGGCCAATAGTTTGAAGTAGGTTGTCGAGTAAACTTGTTTCTCTGGAGTGAGGAATGCCATCTGGGAAGTTGTGTTCAAGCTTGCTCCCAGGAATACAATCTGTTGGCAGGTGAAATTTATTTTCATTGATGGTGTACCCTAGTGAGGTTAGAAGTTTCTTTACGAATGCCAGGTGTTGTAATAGCAAGTCCTGGCTTTCTGCCTGAATCAGACAATCGTCCAAGTATGGGTAAATCTGAATATTTCTCTGCCTGCAAAATGCAATGGCTGGAGCTAGGCACTTTGTGAATACCCTGGGCACAGTAGATAAGCCAAAGGGAAGTGCAGAGAACTGATAGTGCATGGAGCCTGCCCCGAAGCGTAGGTATTTCCTGCAAGATTCCCTTATTGTGATGTGCAGGTAAGCTTCCTTGAAGTCTAGGGCTGCTAGCCAGGCATCCTTGGCTAGCATGGGAAGAAGCTGTTGCAGAGTTAGCATTTTGAATTTTGGCACTACCAGAAAGGTATTGAGAATAGAGAGGTCCAGGACACCAGGAGTTGTCTTTTCTGGGCACCAGAAAAAGTCTTGAATAAAAGTCCTGTCCCCTTTGTTCTGCTGGGAGAGGCTGAATAGCCCTGATAATGAGGAGAGAGAGAACCTGCTGTTGGGCCTCCACCCATTGATTTGAGGGTAGGTCAGGCCAACCACTTGGTGTTGGTAGGGTGTGGAAGTGGAATCTGTATCCTTGGGAAACTATGTTCAAAACCCAATTGTCCTGGGTAATGAGTTCCCAGTTTTTTGCATGCAGGGCAAGCTTTCCTCCTAAGGGAGCAGGTAGTAGAGCAGGGCTTGGAAGGGTTAGGGTTAAGGTTAAGTCACTGTGCCATTTTTCTGTAGGGGAGTGGCTTACTACTCCCTGCTTTGGAAGTGGGAGCCCCCCACTGCTTAGGTTTGTGCAAAGCCCAAGACTGTAGCCTAGGTGGTCTGCTGTTTCTGGGTTTGGACTGAAAAGGCCTAGAAGGGACTGGAAAGGACCAGTTCTTAGAAGGCCAATGCCTACTGAATCTGTGAGGCTGTACTTGTAGGAAATATTTACCAGTTTGCACAGATTTAGCTTTTTCCTCCATCCTTTTGAGGACGACTTCTGCTTTGTTGCCAAAAAGGCGGTCTTGGTTTAAGGCAGCATCCAGTAATTCAGCTTTTACATGGTCTGGCAAGTTTTGTTCCTTAAGCTAATGCCTTCTAAGTACAGACCCAGTGAGACAGCAGCTCTGCAAGATGCTTTTAAAGCTTCAAAACCACATTGCAAATTATGTTTACCAACTTGTTCTGTAGAATGCATTAAATCCTAAAATTCTTTGTGTTCAGTGCAGTCAGGAATCAACATCATTTTCTGTTTAAGTAGCCCCATAACATGCTGCTGATACTTCAACATATGAAACTGGCAATTTAAAGCCCTGATGGCCAAAGTAGCAGAAGTGTACACCTTCTTACCCAATCTGTCTAAGGCTCTAGAATCTCTATCAGAAGGGGTAGGAATTTTGGCAGCAAGTAGCCTTAATGCCTTTTGGTCCTTGGGAAATGGTCTCTGGATCCGCAGAAGGATTCTTGAAGAGGAACTTGTGAGAGTCAGGTACTCTAATACCGGTCAGGTTTTCTGGGAGCTGGAGGTAAAGTGTTTGGGGAAAGGCTAGATTCCAAGAAACCATCGTGTACAATGTCCAGGAGGGATAGCTAAAGGCCTTTTTGGAGTCAGAGTAATCCTGGCTTTCCCAGCGGAAGTGCTCCCTAAGAGTGTGCAAGGTTTCACTGAAAGAAAAATCTTCTGGAGGGGAAGCAGAGGGAATGGAATCCTCTGCATCATAATCCTCATAAGTAGATAAGGGCAAATCCTGGTAATCAGGAGGAGCAGAAACATCAGATTCCTGATCAGAAGAATCAGAAAGAAACTCAGTTCTAGGTCTTTTATAAGGTAATGAGGTCTTCAGCCATTCTAAGCATTTGTTTTTCTAGGAATATGGGCCTGCGGTTTGGTCATCGGTTTTCTAGGCATAGTGCGAGTTTTAGGCCTGGATGAAAACAATGGCGTCAGTTTAATATGAATGCCTGCAGGCCTGAATACACCCTCAGAAGCCGGTGTCTGCATAGCGGCTCCAGACCCATCCAAGGTAGAGACATCCGCAGGTTCCATAGTCAAAGAAGCATCTCGCAGCATACCAGATACCAAATGGGTTTCAGTAGAGGCCTGTGAATCAGAAGTAGTGGGTACCAGAGGCTGCGAAAGTGCCTCACTGAGCACCGGCGGATTGGCGACTAGCTTAACGGAAGCATCGTCGGCAGTTTTGGACCTATGCAGTCTGTCTCTGTCTTTATCCTTACATTTTTTTGGAAGATCGGTAGTCGGATGGCTTGAAGAAGCCATTTCGGAGTACACAGAACGAGTACAAAAATAATTAGCTGCAAAAGTAGCCCGACAACAGATAATTTGGGCGTTAAATATGGCATAAAACTGACAAAGAGGGACGTCGTGGTCTTGCTCTAAGCAGGGGATGCAGTAAGAATGAAAATCTCTATGAGGTATTTGCTTTCCACAAGTAAGACAATTGTTAACTTTTACTGACATCATTTAGAGCAAGAAAAAAAGGATCCCCAATGGGGTACATAGCTTTTTTGAAGACTTCAGGTCTGACACTTGAAAACGAAAATTTTAGGAGTTGGACGACCAGCACTTGCGAACTGCTTCTGCTTTGGGCACCGCACGGCAAGAAAGACTGATGTAATAGCGTCGGCTGCATGTTTTATACCCCTGACGTCAAGGAAAAAGAGACAGCATCTGATGCAGAAATCCGAAGAGACTGGTATTCAGGCCGGCTGAGGGCTACCTGCAGGCAGATAACCCAAATGTGATGACTGCAACACTGAAACACGAAGAACATCAAATGGACATCCTATCGTAACATGAAGTGAGGTCAACCACCACTGAAGATCCTTTTTGCAGGAGTTTGTAATCATTATCAGGTGAGACATGGGGTCTTCGGCTCCAAAGCAGTCTGGGTCAGAGCCGATAATTTTGCAAAGGCCGGTACCTGTAAAAGCTTCTGCACCACACGATCCACATCCAAATCTGAAAGGCTAAAGAAGACCGAGATGAATGGATCGATCGTACCGACTGAAGTAGAGGAGATTTTGGAATTTCGGATACCGGTTCGAAAACTGGGGACCGGCTCTGAAAAGAAAAGACAGTCGGCTCCGAGACCTGTGGAGCCGATGTCACAGACCTTTTTGATTTTTTTTAATCCATAGAAGTCTTGGAGGACTTTGACGACTTACTACATCCATCCTGGTCACTCAAAGCCTCCTGGAAAGAATGTTTCAACAAACCCCTGTCAATGAGTTTCCTCTTTCTCTCTTGGAGAACCCGAGAAGAAAAGGAATGTCATATGGAACATGTTTCTTGCAAGTGCAAAGCACCTAAGCAGTAGACGTAATTAACATGGCTGCCAGTGACAGACATCTTCTGCCCACATTTAGGGCATTTTTTAACCCCTCACTTAGGGTGTTTGTCCTTGTCATCAGCCATGACAGAAAAAATGGACACACCCAACAACAACAAATATGAATTAGCCTTCTAATAAAAAACAGGCTAAATATAAACACACACAAGCCCTTTAAACTAAGGCTAACTACAATGAAATATGAATAAGCCTTCTAATAAAAACAGGCTAAATATAAGCACATAAGCCCTTAAACTAAGGCTAACAATCACACACATACACAAATTATCTAAGCAGATAATATTAATTAGTGATAAATCACTAAACTGTACACTAGTAAGTTAATTCTAACAGCTATAAAGTTGTGACAAAGGTCACTAACTAATCATACAATACTATCTCTAAGAAAAAAAGGGTGACAGAAGGTCACTGATTAAACAACCTTCAGTCAGAAAATTTAAGTAGGCCTAAGAAAAAACTAGCCAACTATATAGCTATGAAAAAGGCACACAAGGTAAAGGGAAACCACAGATAAAGCTATAGGAGCTTAGCTAACCTACATATCTAACTATTTTATCAATAAAATATCAAAAATTTCTAGAAATAGAATAATAGTAAGGTTTTTACTGGCCCGAGCTAGGGAGAACCTCCGATCTGTTACAGCGGCAAACTAGATCTGAGGTAACTCTAGGTGCATCATGGGATAGGGACTTGTCCTCGAGCTACTTGAAATCCTTGAGCTTTGTAGTAGGCCAACTCGAAGCTGAGGGATCGGCTCCGAACCTATCAGTAAGAATGAAAGGCGAGATAGAACAACTTCACATACTATATTAAAAACCTCTAAACCTCCAGAAATTTTTAGGGAAATGCAGGATAAATCTAGCGTAGGCGATAACATTCCAGAACATACAGATGATGAATATCTTAAAATAGATTACCACAGCATGCCCTCCTGCCCCAACTGGGCAAGAATAAAGGCTATTGTACAAAGGGTGACAAAATGAATCTAGTAATGTGTACTTGCAGCACATGAAAGATGCATTTGAAGCCTTCACTGGACATCTAGAGCTCA
Organism: Protopterus annectens; assembly: GCF_019279795.1. Lineage (NCBI taxonomy): Eukaryota > Metazoa > Chordata > Ceratodontiformes > Protopteridae > Protopterus > Protopterus annectens. The sequence goes on from NC_056749.1 coordinate 90,010,075, forward strand.
TGGAAGGTGCGGCAGCCAGCAGGGTGTCAGCAGAATTTACAAAACATTTGTTACCACCAATACAAGAACAGACTAAAAGGTTTGTTTGAATTGACCGAGCTTAGGCATTCATGAAATTGTAAATCAGACATAAAAAATGTTGCAGATAATATACGTAGGGAAGAAAGGAACAGAAGACAAAGTTAATGGATATTTAACTCCAACAAGTTCAACAGCAACTCCTGAGATGGGGTTAGGGAAGAAGTCATAGGACCTTCCAATTTTTTCAGCATCCCCTAGGACATTATCAGCAAAATTATCATCAAACCTGACTCACCACCATCACCACAAGGTGTACCATGTATAAACGCTTGTTTTAACTGCAGTCAAACTGAGAAGCAAACAACTTCACCAAATGTTCAAATACCATAACAACCTGAAAGAAACCCTCCTGTATGGAAGCACTGCTGTGCAGTAACCTCATTAGGGCAGCCATTAACAGAAACAACAGTTATTTCCCTTGGTACTGACTGATCAAAAAGTCAATTCCTACGAGCCAGTTGACTTAATACACCCGATTCAACGTTTGAAAAGGAACTGGATAATATGGCCATAGATTTTATTCAGAGGTGTTATAATGTTAAAATGATAGAATATACAAAAAAAATAGTTACTTCTTTGCCTTCTAATATTGGCAAAAACTATTAGGGAATGGTTCCGAGTACAATCAAAGCAGGAATGATCATTCAAAATGGACTCTGGGTTATTTGACTAAGTACAACAGGTTTACTGTTGGTATAAAAAAATAATGGCCTATTCTTATTTCTGATATTGATATAAAAAAAATTCTAGATGATGTACCATTCTTTATATATAAAAAGGAGCGGAACCTTAAGCAAATGTTATGCTACAAAGATTTGAAGGGATGGAAGTTATTAACTATTAATAAATGTATGAGCCCTTGCTATAATTGTAGTTTTTGTACATATTTAAATGTGGGTAATTGTTTTATACATCCTTTAACACAAACTTTTACTTTAAGGTTTTTGCTACTTGCTACTCAGAAAATGTATTCTTAGCTAAATGTGAAAAATGTCTGAGTTTCTGTATAGGGAAGACTAATAGGAAGTTTAAGGGAAGGATCTCCTCCCAACTCTCAGAAATTCATAGGATGTTGGATACTAATGCGTTATACAGGCACATTCAAGAAGCAGGGGAACATCATGTATTTAAATTTTGAGTTTTGGAAATTGTAAGTATTGGGAATGGGGGGGTGTGTGGTTAATAAAACGGAGTTGGCTGAGTGTAAATGGAGTAATTATTTCAGGGCTGATATCTACCCTGGTTTAAATGCAGTAAGTCGTATAAGACCTGTATTAAAACAGAGATCATGTTAAATGTGATGTATTGTTCTTTAAGATATGTTTTAATTATATTTTTAATTGATTTATTAGGCTGGCTAATTTATACAAGTATTTAAGCTGTGGAAATGCAATGTATTGTGAACACTGAGAAATAGCTGTGAGCTTGAAATTTTTATACTTATATAGTTTTCCTTCAGCATTTTTATTAAAGTTTTATAGTGTGACGTTTGGATTTGGGATTGTTTTTTGTGCGTTTTGGCTATTTTTTGGATCCTATTTAAGTTTCTTCGAGTTATTCTTTAAATATGAATTGTCTCTATTTAATAAACTTTCTCTACAGATTGTTCGATGTCCACCACTTAACACTGCTTTAATTGCTACAGCAGATAGAGAACTCCAAAATTCTGTACTTGTTACCAACACTGTGCTTCCTCCTAGATCAGATTTGAAAGGTGTTCCATTGCAGAATTCACATTTAATTCTTATTGTAGATGGCTCCTGTAATGGAAGATCTAACTGTGAACTCGTTGCAGCCTTTTCGCTTTGCACCCAAGACAAAATTTTATTAAAAGGAAAAGTTTCTCCTCAAGTAGCTGAGTTTGTAGCTTTAACTGAATCCTATAAAACTGGCAAAGATCAGGCAGTTATTTTCACAGACTTGTTATGTCTGTGGTATAATCAATGATTTTGGTACATTTTGGAAAGATAGGGGTTATTTATCATCATCAGGGACAATTAGAAATGCTATTTTTGTTGTTAAATAGTAAGATGCTTTATTATTAACTAAGGAGATTGCTGTGGTGAAATATGTTGCACATACAACAGATGAATCCTTTGTTAACAAAGTTAACAGTTCTGCAAATATATAGGCAAGACAGGCTGCATTGTTTTATCCTGTTCAGGTTATATTTTTGCAGACACTGAATAAAAAATAACAATTTTTCATTACAGGAGTTATTGTCTTTTCGAAACCAATAACAGGACTCAGAGAAGGAGGTGGATAAGCGATGGTTGCAGTTGCTCTCAAGCCCTGTTGTGGCACCATTCAGACAATAGCCTAGTGGCTCTACTAAATTTTCTAAATCAACTAATGAAAACCTACCACCTGCCTTTTCATTTGGGCAAAAATGTATTAATAAAACAAATTTCCACAAACTAGTATGTCCTTCATTTCTCAAACGTCGCTCAACATTCAGTAAATACTTGAATAACTTGTTTATTGCACCTGTTCATTCATTGAAAAAAGTCTTTGAGACCCTTTTCTGCTCTTCAGTGGGAATTTAATGAACATTCTCAAGTGCAGAAATTTCACTATGTATTAGTAATTGTCAACATTTTTCTGGATGGAAATCATAACTGCATATCAGTGTGTTAAGAATGACCCACACATGGTATCAACGCTGTTATTGTCTGAGCTTATTCCTACAGTTGCTGTTCCCTGTAGCACCCAGTCTGACCAGGGATCCCATTTTACTAATCAAGTAACACAACAGCTTTACAGATTACAGTTTAATTGCTCCTACAAACCACAAGCGTCTGGGATAGTGGGGACAGCTCATCAGACAATTAAGCTTAGACTAGCTAAGGTTTGTGAAGAAACTGGCATTAAACGGCCAGGAGCATTGCCTTTAGTTTTATTTAGTATTAAAAGTGCAGCTAGTGCTCCCAGAAAATTGCTCCCTAATTAAATCCTCATGGGCAGACCCATGAGGACGCCCACTACCCTCACCCAAGAATGTAGAATAGCAAATTATTGATAAAGCCATGCTTTCATGCTGTATTCCCTTCTGCAGAAACACCACAGTGTTGTTCTACGATCAACAGAGCAGAATCACTATGACCTGCATCCCAGAGACACTGTATACCTCAAAGTGCACTCCCGAAGAAACTCACTCAGACCCAGATGGAAAGGACCACACTTGGTTTTGCTCACAACTGCTACTGCCATCAGTTGTGAGAACTTTCCTCACCGGGATCCATGTGTCGCATGTCAAAAAGACCCTCCCTTGTAATGAATATAATCGAGACACTACTGACACTGAATTAGCAGAACCTATCTCCAGACAAACCAGGGTCACTGTAGCATCTGAAAGTGACAGTCTGTGATGTTTTGCCATCCAAACCAAATCTAAACCCAGCTGTTTGTCATCCAACCTAATTTCACATCCACCTTGCATCTGGAAATGAAATTACCCTTGCTACCTGACAAGGAAATTAAACCTTGTGATTCAGCTACTTCATCCTGGTCTGATTCAACTTCACAAGATTCTTCTTCAACCTCAACAACATTTTTTCTTGCTTCCAATTCCAATATTTCTGATTCATCCTCACATCTGGACACACCTTCACAGCTTTAGACATTTCCTTATCAAGACATCATTCCTTTTCAAAGTCATCTGTGATTAATGTCTTTGGTATAAGACTTTTTTGGTGATCAACTTTGTTTGCACAATAAACAGCTGATTCAACATACTGGTTTACAGTTTCTTCAAAATCCTTTCCAGCTGCAACATACTCATTTTTTCCAAGAACCAGTCATCACTACAGTTACTATGCTTTCCATCAACATTCTGCTTTGAATACTTTTGTCACTGAGAACCCGAAGTGCATCATCTTTTGCAACCATTTCATACCAGACATACACACTTTGCTAAAAATAATAACAGGGATTTGGTTAGAATTGAATCAAATGCACCTGAATGGCATCCTAGATTTAATGCTTTAGCTGCTGCATTGCATACTTATGTGCAGACCCTCAAAGGTAGCAACTGCTAGGTTTGTGCACATATTCTTACTGCTCCTGACGAGGGTACCTCCCATCAATTCCTATACCACTGACTGATGCATATTCCTACTGCACACAATGGGGGTACCTCCCACTAATTCCTATACCACTGACAGAAACATACTCCTACTGCACATGATGGGGGGGGTACCTTCCTTTGATTCCTATACCAGTGACTGATGCCCCTACTGCACGTGATGGGGGTACCTTCCATTGATTCCTATAACAGTGACTGATACATATTTCTACTGCACGTGATGGGGGTACCTTCCATTGATTCCTATACCAGTGACTGATGCATATTCCTACTGCACATAATGGTAGTACCTTCCCTTAATTCCTATACCAGTGACTGTTGCATATTCCTACTGTACATGATGGGAGTACCTCCCACCGATTCCTATACCAGAGACTGATACAGATTCTTACTGCACATGATGAGGGTCCCTTCCTTAATTCCTATACCAGTGACTGATACATATTCCTTCTGCACATGATGGGGGTACCTTCCATTGATTCTTATACCAATGACTGATACATATTCCTAATGCGCATGATGGGGGTACCGCCCATTGATTCCTGTACCAGTGACTGATAATACTCCTACTGCACATGATGGGGTACTTTCCAATAATTCTTATACCAAAGACTGATACATATTCCTAATGCGCATGTTGGGGGTACCGCCCATTGATTCCTGTACCAGTGACTGATACATACTCCTACTGCACATGATGGGGTACTTTCCATTGATTCTTATACCAAAGACTGATACATATTCCTAATGCGCATGTTGGGGGTACCGCCCATTGATTCCTGTACCAGTGACTGATGCATACTCCTACTGCACATGATGGGGGTACATTCCATTGATTCTTATACCAATGACTGATACATATTCCTAATGCGCATGATGGGGGTACCGCCCATTGATTCCTGTACCAGCAACAAACTCAGAGCTTCAAACTGCATTTTGCCTTATTTGCATGCTACAAATTGGAAGAATAATCAGGTTCTACCTTATTTACTATAATGCCACTTCAACTGTCAATAAGAGTTAAGGGACATGTTTGCCATCACAAAAATGGAACACTTTTTCGGAACTGATGCTTGCAATTTCATCTGGAGAATTTACGATGGGGCTGAGCACTGCATGCATATTACTACATTTGTGGAAATCAAGCTTCTTCCTGGTTACCTACACTCTGGTCTGGTTGTTGTTATATTGCCCATATTATTCCAGCTATTCAACATACGGCTGCTTTGCCGGAAGGAAAGATTTGTAATTACTTTGTGCCTAATCCAGTTGGAAAAAAACAGATGTTGCCAGGGTACATCAAAGTGCTGTACAAAAACTGCCTTTAAAGGAGTCATTTCTGAGGCAGGCATTATATCTGGGAACTTAAGAAGTTATCTAAGCTCCTGGAAATATTGATTCCACTTTTGACTCCATTAATCTGATAACCCAAGAACTGGCTGCAATGCGCACTGTGGTACTACAGAACCGCATGGCACTCAACTTTACCCTTGCATCTAAAGGGGATATGTGCACACTCATGAAAACAGAGTTCTGTCTACTTTATTCCTGATAACACTGGTGCCATCCGTATTTTCATACAAAAATTTCAGAAAGATGCTGAACATTCACATGCCAAAGAAGTTGAGAATTCCCAATAGGTATGGTTAACCAATCTTCTCTGGATGGGGAGGAGGGATTTTAAAGTTTTTCCTGAGTCACCATAATTATTGTTTTAGGCCTTTTTCTTTTTATGACTAAATCACATATTTTAAAATGATTAGAATCCAGAAAGAATACTGATCTTCAGAGGCATAAAACTGAACCATTGCCACTGACTGCTCTTGATAAAAATCATAGCACAGCAGAAGATGAAACTGTGTTGCAAGATGTTAGTAAGATATATGATAATCAGCCAGTATAAAGGATCAGGGGAATGTGACAATTTATATAGCACAGAAAGCATTACTGATGATTATTTACAGTATTCAGATTGTATTTTTGTTCCATCAAGATGTAGGCATGTTCTCAGTGCAAGTAGGATTATATTCATCAAACAACAATATAAAGATTGTTCATGTCAAAGATAGAGAGACAGCAAGTGAAAAATGTGTGATAGCAAGTAAAAGTGTCCACTCATCTGAAAACGTGTAGTCATTGTCCAGTCATAAATAAACATTACGGTCTGGGTAAAGCTTTACACCATCAGATGGGGAAATATGAAGGATAAGAAATACAGAGCAGGAAAAATGTTGGGGAGCACATTTCATTTCTAATATGTTTTCATATAGAGAACAAAATCTTGAATGTTCTTCAGAATGTATCTGTTGATTTGCTTCCTGTTTATTTATACATTGGAAGTTTGGCAACTGGAAAAGTCCAACTGGGTCAAAAACACATTTTCAGCAGGGGCCCGGGAAGAAAAGCTCCACAATAATACATAGTTAAAACAACGCATTGTAAATACAAGATACTGCATTAAGTCATTGTAAATATAACAAAGCATAGGATTTGAATTTAGTATAGAAGTTACAGACACGAGCAAGTCAGACAGTAGATAATACATTTAACATTTAGCATAAAAAATGTACACAACCCTAGCAAGACAAGCAGCTGATTTACAGGGAAGGGAGGGAGCAAAGAATAAGTAAGCATATGTGTAGACACAGTTACAAGAAGAGTGTTGCACAGTCTGCTTATAAAAATATAATAAGCATATGTGTAGACAGTTACAAGAAGAGTGTCGCACACAGTCTGCTTATAAAAATATAAGTAAACATATGTGTAGACAGTTACAAGAAGAGCGTCACACAGTCTGCTTATAAAAATATAAGCAAACATATGTGTAGACAGTTACAAGAAGAGCGTCGCACAGTCTGCTTATAAAAATATAATAAGCATATGTGTAGACAGTTACAAGAAGAGCGTCGCACAGTCTGCTTATAAAAATATAATAAGTAAGCATATGTGTAGACAGTTACAAGAAGAGCGTCGCACACAGTCCGCTTATAAAAATATAAGTAGGCATATGTGTAGACAGTTACAAGGAGAGCGTCGCACACAGTCTGCTTATAAAAATATAATAAGCATATGTGTAGACAGTTACAAGAAGGTCTGCTTATAAAAATATAATAAGCATATGTGTAGACAGTTACAAGAATAGCGTCGCACAGTCTGCTTATAAAAATATAAGTAAGCATATGTGTAGACACAGTTACAAGAAGAGCGTCACGCACAGTCTGCTTATAAAAATATAATAAGCATATGTGTAGACAGTTACAAGAAGAGCGTCGCACAGTCTGCTTATAAAAATATAATAAGCATATGTGTAGACAGTTACAAGAAGAGCGTCGCACAGTCTGCTTATAAAAATATAAGTAAGCATATGTGTAGACAGTTACAAGAAGAGCGTCGCGCACAGTCTGCTTATAAAAATATAATAAGTAAGCATATGTGTAGACAGTTACAAGAAGAGCGTCGCACACAGTCCGCTTATAAAAATATAAGTAGGCATATGTGTAGACAGTTACAAGGAGCGCGTCGCACACAGTCCGCTTATAAAAATATAATAAGCATATGTGTAGACAGTTACAAGAAGAGCGTCGCACACAGTCTGCTTATAAAAATATAATAAGTAAGCATATGTGTAGACAGTTACAAGAAGAGCGTCGCACACAGTCTGCTTATAAAAATATAAGTACGCATATGTGTAGACAGTTACAAGAAGAGCGTCACGCACAGTCTGCTTATAAAAATATAATAAGTAAGCATATGTGTAGACAGTTACAAGAGCGTCGCACAAAATCTGCTTATAAAAATATAATGAGTAAGCATATGTGTAGACAGTTACAAGGAGAGCGTCGCACACAGTCCACTTATAAAAATATAAGTAAGCATATGTGGACAGTTACAAGAAGAGCGTCGCACAGTCTGCTTATAAAAATATAAGTAAGCATATGTGTAGACAGTTACAAGAAGAGCGTCGCACACAGTCCGCTTATAAAAATATAAGTAAGCATATGTGTAGACAGTTACAAGAAGAGTGTCGCACAGTCTGCTTATAAAAATATAAGTAAGCATATATGTAGACAGTTACAAGAAGAGCGTCGCACACAGTCTACTTGTAAAAATATCAGCATATGTGTAGACAGTTATAAGAAGAATGTCGCACACAGTCCGCTTATAAAAATATAATAAGTAAGCATATGTGTAGACAGTTACAAGAAGAGCAGTGCACACAGTCTGCTTACAAAAATATAAGTAAGCATATGTGTAGACAGTTACAAGAAGAGCGTCGCACACAGTCTGCTTATAAAAATATAAGTAAGCATATGTGTAGACAGTTACAAGAAGAGCGTCGCACACAGTCTGCTTATAAAAATATAAGTAAGCATATGTGTAGACAGTTACAAGAACAGCGTCACACAGTCTGCTTACAAAAATATAATAAGCATATGTGTAGACAGTTACAAGAAGAGTGTCGCACACAGTCTGCTTATAAAAATATAAGTAAACATATGTGTAGACAGTTACAAGAAGAGCGTCGCACAGTCTGCTTATAAAAATATAAGTAAGCATATGTGTAGACAGTTACAAGAAGAGCGTCGCACACAGTCTGCTTATAAAAATATAATAAGTAAGCATATGTGTAGACAGTTACAAGAAGAGCGTCGCACACAGTCTGCTTATAAAAATATAAACCAGCCTCCCACTAAGTTAGCGAGAGAGATAAAAGGAAGTATTAGGGAATATATGGGTTAAGTTAAGAAGGCAGGCAAGTGGAAAAGAGAATTTGGGGTATAGTTAAATACTGACATTCATGATAAAAACGAACAATATTTTATGGAGAAAATTCATCAGGTATAGTAAGTGGAATAATTTTCTGGAGTGCAAGGTACCTAACTAAGAGGGAGGATAGTAGTAAGAACAGAGAAAGAGAGTTAAAGTATCAAAGATGAAGAAAAGGGCTAGGGTAGGTCGGGAAAGAAGTGGTGATAGGGAAAAGTAAGGGGGTGGAGATAGAGAGAAGTAAGGGGAGTGAAAAAGAAAGGGGGAACTAGCTAGTTCTGGAACAGCGACAGATATCTGTGAGAAGGAAGTTCTTTAGTGTAAGTTTAAATACCTTGAGGTTAAATATAGCTCTGATATTTTCAGTTTAATTTTAGTAAGTGCTGACGGTAAGAAAAGTACAAGATTTATTCAGAGTATAAAGTTCTGTCACGGAATTTGGAACTCATGCCTAATATGGAATGTCATAAAAGTACAGTTTTGTACCTACCATAAATGTAGATGTCCAACAGATATGCAACTGCAGTCATAACATATGGGGTTGTCCTGCCTCAGGCAGCCTTCAGTCGGCCGAATTCCAAAGTCTGGGTCCGGCGTCGGCTGATGTCGCCTCCTCTCCGACGTCACAACGGCTGGAGTATAAAGGCATCGGCCGACGCCATCTTCTTCAGTGTTTCTTGCCCCAGATGCCAGGTGCCCTCCTAGGAAGGCTAAATTTGGTAAATGGATAAAATAATCCCAAACATGCACAACAGTAATAAACAGATACACCACAGGAGATATCCCCAGCTGAAGGGAAGAGGGGTAGGGACCCAAAAAGAAGGATACAGAGGGGTAGGAGGGTGGAAAAATCCGACTGCAGTTGCATATCTATCGGGCATCTACATTTATGGTAGGTACAAAACTGTACTATGTCCTTCAAGAATGCAACTGCAGTCATAACATATGGGTTGAATACCATAGCCAAGCTGGGGGTGGATGGAACTATGATAAGGATGGTGTAGCTAAAATCCCCTGCAGGACTGCCGAAGCAAAGCCTGCTCGGGATCTGGAGTATAAGGGCAGGTTGTAGTGCTTGGTAAATGTATGCACGGAGCTCCATGTAGCAGCTTCTAAAATGTCCTTCGTTGCCACTCCTCTTAGGAAAGCTGTGGAAGTGACTATAGCTCTGGTGGAATGTAGCCTGATATTGGCTGGCACACCTTTTCCATGGAAAGAATAGCAAAATCTGATGCAATGTCCAATCCATTTTAAAATTGTTTGCTTGGAGATTGCTTTTCCTTGTACTCCAGCAGCATAGGCTACAAACAGCTGGTCAGACCTTCTGGTGGCCTTAGTTCTGTCCAAGTAGTAGCGTAACTGTCTGTGTATGTCCAAAGTATGCAGTAGTTTTTCCCCCTTATTTTGAGGATTGGGGAAGAATGCAGGTAGATGAATAGCTTGATTTAGAGACACCCTGGAAATTACTTTTGGCATGAATGTAGGATTGGTTCTTAGAGAGACTCTGTCTTGAAAAATGAGGAAGGGGGCACTGCCATGAGTGCCTGTATTTCCGAAACTCTTCTTGCAGAGGTGACTGCCAATAAGAAGGCCGTCTTCCATGACAGAAATTGCATTTCTGAGGTTGCTGCTGGCTCAAATGGAGGAAGAGTTAGTTTTTCCAACACGTAGTTGAGGTCCCATGCAGGTACTGGCTGTTTTCTGGGAGGTTTGATATTCTTTATCCCTCTTAGAAACTGTCTTAGCAGAAAATGCGAAAACACTGGAGGGTCACAGTTGTATTTTGCTGAGATTGCTGAGGCATGAATCTTTATTGAGGAGTATGAGAGTCCAGTATGAAATAGTTCTGCCAAGTATTCTAATATTTGAGGTATACTCAGTAATACTGTGTCCTGACCCCTGTTGGCATTCCAGATACTGAATCTCTTCCACTTGGCTGAATAGGTTTTTCTGGTGGAAGGTCTGCGTGCTTCCAGCAAGATCTCTTGAACAGATTTGGAAAGAGAGTTTGGTGTTGAAGTCATGGTAGCCTCCAGGCTGTCAGATGTAATGTTTTCAGGTCTTGATGTACAGTCCTGTAATTGTGTTGAGTTAGGAGCAGGGGCCATAGGGTCAGAGGCCATGGCTTGGTCCGAGTTATGGTCAATAGCAATGGGTACCAGTGTTGCCTCGGCCAGTCTGGAGCTATCAAGATGCCTGTTGGTTGTTCTGCTTTGATCTTCAGTATCACCTTGGTCAGCAGAGGCAGGGGAGGGAATGCATAAATTTTTAGAGAATTCCAGCTGAAAGAGAGAGCATCCGTTTTCCAAGCTAGAGGGTGGTGAGTCCTTGGTGCAGAAATTTTCCAGGTGATGATTTAAGTGGGAAGCAAAAAGATCTACGTCTGGTCTTCCCCATGTCCTTGCCAGTTGAGAGAAAATGTGAGGGTGCAGCATCCATTCGTGTGGATCCATGAAATTTCTGCTCAGATTGTCCGCCAGTACATTGTCCTTGCCTGGTACAAACTGGGATTGTAAATGTATTCTCAGGCTCAGGGATTTTTCCCAGAGAAGCATTGTTAGTCTGCAGAGGGGGTAAGAATGAGTGCCTCCCTGCTTGTTTATGTACCACATGACAGTAGTGTTGTCTGTCCTTATTAGCAAATGTCCCTGTTTTAGTGTTTTTTCGAAAGTCTCGATGGCATGTATCACTGCCAACATCTCCTTTTGGTTTATGTGCAGATGTCTTTCCTTTGGCGTCCAAAGACCTTGAATGCATCTGCCCTCCATGTGCGCCCCCCATCCATGGTCTGAGGCGTCTGTTGTTATAATTTGGTCTGCTTAAGGTCTGTTGAAAGGCATGCCTTCATTTAGTTGACTGGCTTGAGCCCACCATAGAAATTCCTTCTGCAGACATGGAATAAGTGGGATTATGTCCTCTAGGCTGTTGTTGTGTTGAGACCATAAGTTTTTCAGATACCATTGCAGCTTTCTCATATGAAGTCTTGCCAAAGGTAACAGAAGGATGCAAGATGCCATGAAACCCACGGCCTGCAGGATTTTCCTTGCAGTCAGCTGGGAAAGCTTTGCTAGGCCTTTGAAGTACTCTGGTAAATGCTGCTGTTTTTCCTCTGTGAGGTAGGCCATTTGTTTTTCCGTGTCCAGTTTGGCTCCTAGGAATATAATTTGTTGGGATGGTAGTAAGTTTGACTTCTGAATGTTGACTGTGTATCCCAAGGCCTGCAGTAGATGCATGACATAGTCCAAATTCCCTTTTAAGGTTTGTTTGTTGTCTGCTTGTATGAGACAGTCGTCCAAGTAGGGGTATATTTGAATCCCCTGCAGTCTGCAGTGTGCCACTACTGATGCCAGGCATTTCGTGAACACTCTGGATGCAGTAGATAAGCCAAACGGCAATGCTGAGAATTGATAATGCTCTGTCCCTGCAAGAAATCTGAGGTATCTTCTGCAGCTTTGTCAGATTGGGACATGCAGGTATGCCTCCTTGAGATCCAGAGTGACCAGCCAAGACCCCTTGCCCAACATGGGAAGAAGTTGCTGCAACGTCAGCATTTTGAACTTTGGCACAATGAGGAAAGTGTTTAGAGTTGACAAGTCCAGTATGGGTCTCCATTTGTTTTCTTTTCTTGGAACAAGGAACAGTCTTGAATAAAATCCCTGGCCTTGTTCCTGAGGAGGAACCCTTTCTATTGCTTTTATACTTAATAGCTTGGAAACTTGAGTGAGTGCCTCTGCCCTTTGATGATGTGGCAGGTTTGGCATGCCTTGTTTTATTGGTAATGTGTGGAAGTGGAATCTGTAACCTTTGTCCATCAAATCCAGAATCCAATTGTCCTTGGTTAAGATATGCCAGTTTTGTGAGAATAAGGCTAATTTTCCGCCCAAAGGTGCTTCTCTTTGAGCCTTTGTAGGCGGTACGAAAGTCAAGTCATTGTGATTGTCCTTGTGTTGCAGCTGAATTGTCTGCGCCACTTCTTTGATTTGGAGGTTGCCATTGGCATCCCCTGTAAGATCCTCGGTATTGCCCTCTACCTCGGGCACGTCTGCTTTTTCCCCTTTGAAACTTGTCAGAGCCGGGGAAGGACCAATTCTTGGAGGGCCAGTTTCTGCTGAATCTGGGTGGCTGAACCTGAAGGAAATCCTTGACTGTCTGTACTGACTTTGCTTTTTCCTCTATGGATTTCAATACATCTTGTGCAGTAGCACCAAAAGCTTTGTTTTTCCAAAGGTGCATCCAGTAACTTTACTTTAACATGGTCAAGCAAAGACTGATCCTTCAACCAAGCATGTCTACGTATTACAGCTCCAGTCATAGCTGCCCCACATGAAGCTTCCAGTGCATCATAACCACACTGCAGAAAATGGTTATTAACCTGCTGAGTGTTATGAATATGATCCTGCAGTGCCTTTTTATCAATAGGCTCAGGAGAGGCTAACTTTTTCTGTAAATCATCCAGGAGAAAATCTTGGTACTGAAACATGTGAAAAAGGCAGTTAAGAGACCTCATGGCTAGGGTAGTAGAGGTATATACTTTTTTACCCCATCTCTCCAGGGACCTTGCTTCTCTGTCAGCTGGCAGTGGGTTTTTGGCAGAGGAGGAAGCCACTCCCTTGGGGCCCTGTGAAATAGTTTCTAGGTCCACAGAGTGAGCCTTAAAAAGTTGCTTATGAGTGTCAGGGACCCTGTAATATCTGTCCGGTTTGACAGGAGCAGGAGGAAGAGAATCAGGGTTGGCACTGGAGTCAGAGAAAACATCATCCAAAACATCCATAACTGGAGGGATAGCCAAGGGTCTGTGCTGGGGAAGCTTGAGGAAAGTACGAAGCCTTTTCCTGGAGTCAGAGAATTCCTGATCCTGCCATTGAAAATGTTCCCTCATGGAATGCAGGACTTCACCAAAAGAGAAATCCTCTGGAGGGAAGGCAGAGGGAATTAATTCCTCAGCATCAGAGTCCTCGTAGGCCTAGAAGGGTTTTTCTTGGGTATCAGAATGCTCAGAATCCCCAGAGGCTTCATCCGAGGAGAGGTCGTCCGCCTGCTCAGTTCTAGGCCTTTTTTCTGCAGGTGGCTGAGAACCCCTGTCCGGATGAGGCTGAGACCCCCTGATAAGGGAAATAAGATCTGCAGCCAGAGACATGATCTGCTTATCAGATGAAGGGGCCTGGGCAGGTTTAGGATGGGCCTTGGCCTGACTGGCAGCCTTAGCACGTGCAAAGGCCTTGATGGACATGGAAACAGGAGGCCTAGCAGCCCCACGTGCAGGCGTTACCTTGTCCACAGGAATGGTGTCGGGTAGATCCAGAACTTCGGTTTCCGGAGGAAAATCCACAACCGGCACCGGAGAGATCTCAGAGACCGAAGGTCGTGTTAACACTGTGTCATCGGCCTGGAGCGGTTGATTTACCACTTCCGAGGGGACCGGAGCGCTAGCAGAGGATTTAGGAGTAGCATCGGTAGTGCACGCGGGCCGAGGATGTCGGTCCCGTTCCTTGCGGTTTTTAGCAGATTGGGTTGTCGGTTGATCCGACGGCATGATATACGCAAAGAATTCACCGAAAAAGTCCTCGGCGAATTCTGCCCGGCGCCTGAGAGTGCGCTTATTAAAGCAAGCACAGGCCGAGACGTCGTGGTCTGGGCCCAGGCAAGGAAGGCAGAGAGAATGGAAGTCCTTATGAGGTATTTGTTTACCACAAGACAAACAATTATTAACTTTCTCAATTTGTTCTGACATCAGCTGAGGCAAGAATAAATGTTCCCCAATGGGGTACTTAGCTTTTAGATGACTTCGGTACTGAAAACACAGGAGCTGACCGACCGGCACTTGCGAACTGCTTCTGCTTCGGGCACCGCGCGGCAAGAAAGACTGAAGAAGATGGTGTCAGCCGATGCCTTTATACTCCAGCCGTTGTGACGTCGGAGAGGAGGGGACACCAGCCAACGCCGGACCCAGACTTTGGAATTCGGCCGACTGAGGGCTGCCTGAGGCAGGACAACCCCATATGTTATGACTGCAGTTGCATTCTTGAAGGACATCAAGTAGTCAGCAGATCTTAGCAAACATAATGCTGTAGGGTTCATTTCTAATTTGTCACTGGCTATTCTGTGATTGTTACAATAATGTTGCTTTTAATGAAAAAAAAAGGGTATAATAAATAATTATCTCTGTAGTTCCAGGAGACAAAACCTTGATTTCCTGGCCTCCAATAAAAGAGATTGTTATTTTCTGCTGAACTGTCTTGTGTGAAAGTTAACTGGTACCTTAACACAGCTACATAGTCTGACAGCAGACAGAATGTCTGCGTAAGAAATTTACTGGTACAAATTTGAAGTACAAAATGCTTGAAATGTACATTTTGTTTATTTCTTGTAAAGAGCTACTATATCGTGATTTCATCTTATATGATGACCAGGAATAAACATGGACACTTTTGTCACTACAAAATAGCATGGCTAATCATTTTTGATTTGTTTAATAACGCAAATATTTGTAAACACATCCAACAGTAGGCTGATCTTATGCTGAAGTATAATGCAAAGCATTATTGTGTTCAATTCAGTTGAGAGATATGTGCCATCTTGACTCCTGTAACAGCTATGTAATTAAAAGTTTATGAAAAATGTCTTCTTTACAATAAACTGGCAAATTATCTGAATGCTTCAGTTTCATTCTCACTGATGTCCAAGAAATAACTAACACCTCCCACCTCCAATTCCTCAGCCACCCCCATCACCTCCAAATTAAAATGTCTGAACCACACCTCCCTTAATTCCAAACACATCCTTAAAGCCATACTAACCTTACAGGCAAACATCTTTTCCTGCTAGATGGCCAACTGACAGCAGTGAATTTTGTTCCATAAACTAGTGTAATAATAATAATATAGGACAATTTTATTATTTTCAAGATTAAAACGTCAGAAATCTATATATAAACTACTAAACTACATAAATATTAATTTTGGTGGAGATATACAAAAATGTTCCTGTCAAGTAACTTGGAGACATATTGAGTCACTGAATATGAGCAACTCAAGGAATTCTCATCCAAATGCTGCTTTGAAAAAAAAAACTGCAATTGATGACATCTACCTTTTAGGAACTATCTTTGAAGATGGATGGCTTTAAAAATGACTTAGAAAACCTCAAATTAAATTCTCAAAATCAGACTGATTCTCTTAAGGAACTATTACAGCAACACCTTACAAAAATAACAAATACAGAGCTAAGTGACATTGAAGGGACACTCAATGAGGAAGAATTCCAAAAAGATTTTCTGTTTAAACAGAATACATGGCTGCTTAACAAAATAGATGACTTGGAAAACAGGGAAAGGAGAAACAACTTAAGGATCTTTGGTCTGCCTGAAAACACTGAAGGAGAAGACATTATTTCATTCTTAACCTGGATTCCTGAATTTTTAGACTTGAAAGAGGGACTTTCTTTTGGAATTGAAAGGGAGCATAGAGCACCGAAGAAACCTTCTTCTAACTCAACAAATATTCTACCTAGATCCATAGTTATAAAATTTCTTTCATTTCTGCACAAGGAACTAATATTAAAATCTGCTTGGAGAAAATCACCCTTAAAATACAATCAACGCCTTATATAGTCTGACAATGATTATTCTTCCAGAATACTAGAACAAAGGAAAAAAGTCTGGCCAATAATAAAACTGTTGTAACAAAACAACATTAAACCATAGCTGGTCTTTCCAGCCAAGATAAAAACACTTTTTGACAATGAGATGAGAACCTTTAATGAATTAAAAGAAGCTACTATAATTCATCAAAAAACAACAACATACTGCCTATCCCAGAAGAAATGGAATGGATGGCCCCTGCTCTTAAAAGAATAAAATAAATCCTTGGACTGATGGCTAGAAAGAAGAAACAATAAACTGATTCCAAGATAGCTGTCCCCCAAAAATAACTCTTACAAATACATCTCTTAAATATCAACTGATATGGTAAATAACTTGTCATCTGCTTTTATTTAAAAAAGGAGGGTTTCTTAAACAACTGAGAAACAGTAATGATTTATTCAGAATGTTCAGAGAGACTTCTTTGAATCAGTCTCCAGAGCTCTGGACAAGGGAAAGGCGGTCCACACAGCCTAAGTGGACCTCGCCAAGACCTTCGACACCATCCCCCACTCTGGAATCATAGATGGGTTGCAAACTGGCTTACTGACAGAACCCAGACTGTAAAAGTAGCAGACTCCAAATCCAGCTCCAGACAACTGACAAGTGGAGTACCTCAAGGTTCAGTCCTGGGACCGCTCTTGTTTGGCATCTACTTCTCTGAAGTACAGTCCAACATTAAGGGACTCTGGCTAACAAAGTTTGCAGATGACTGCAAACTGGCAGCCATTATTGAATCCCCAAATGATGTGGATATTCTACAAAACGGCCTTACAGAAACAGATGCTTGGTGCCAGAGCCATGGGCTCCAGCTTAATGCCAATAAATGTGTAGTTATCCCCTTTGGGAAAAAACATGTACCCATGAATTACCACATAGGTGGCAGTACACAAAGTGTGATGAGAGACTTAAGGACACAGGTGGACAGTGGTCTCACCTTCGATAACCACATCGCCACAACAGTCAGGAAATCCTTCTATGTGGCACACCTCATCACTAAGGGCTTTTCATCCAGAAAAAAGGAGGTCATTGTCCCACTGTACTCATCCCTCATTAGACACATTATAGAGTACAACACCCCATTTGGTATGTACCTCACAAGACATCTGCAACAGCTGGAAAAGCCGCAGAAATACCTCACTAAAAGAATCACAAGCCTAAAGTAGATGCCCTATGCTGACCATCTAAAAAAAACTCCAGCTATACTCTGTGGCATATCGTCTACTCAGAGGCGATCTCTGCTTAACATACAAGGCCATGTCAAACCCTGAGCTGTTGGACTTGCTCCACTTAAAGAAATCCCAATCCCTCAGAGCCACACGCTCCAAGGATCTAAACCTTGTCATCACAATGAACAAAACATGCTGGAGAGATAGGTTCCTGACCCACAGTTTCCCTATACTCTGGAATAGACTGCCCATACATGTCAAGCAAACTGCCTCCTTGGCCTTCTTCAAAAGGAACCTTGATGATTGGATGGGAGA
Source organism: Protopterus annectens (assembly GCF_019279795.1). Classification (NCBI taxonomy): domain Eukaryota; kingdom Metazoa; phylum Chordata; order Ceratodontiformes; family Protopteridae; genus Protopterus; species Protopterus annectens. The sequence goes on from NC_056749.1 coordinate 90,028,130, forward strand.
TAGGAAATTCACCCCGGGGATCACGTCAGTCGCCCTGCTACACAGGGGTCCAGGGAAGTAAATATTGTGGGAAGAAATATCCAGGGAATTGTTACGGCTAGGCTTGTACAGGTCCTAGGGCTGATAGCTTAGTACCAACCTATTAGTCAAATAATTCTTCACAATGGTAGGTCAAGATGGGTTACTATTTACATTATATATAAGCCAAACAAAGCAATATATAATACAAACATAGAAGTTTTTATTTCCCTACTTGAACTCAAAGAATACTTATCTTGTTCATTTTTCATTGATTTTTACTTATAATAATTTAAGTAATTAATTAATTAACTAATTCAACAAGGTACCATTCATGAGAGTTCAGACTCAAATGTAACAAATTAACATCATGCATACTAGCAGTAACAGTAGAGTGTTTTGAAAAAAAATGCTGTCATGGAGACTAATGCCGTCTTCAGTTAAAGAACGATTTAGAAATGTGATGTATATCCTGGTTAAATAATAGCAGCAAGCTCTTAGTACAAATGTCATCATTATTCTGTCTAAATACAGCTAATGTCAGTTATGGCTGGTATCACAGCTATGAGTGCTGTTTGATCAATCCTGATATGGTGTGTGCAGATGCAGCTATGCCTGGCAGCTAATACAAATGTCATTATTATTCTGTCTAGACATAGTTAATATCAATTATGGCAGGTACCATAGCTTTGAGTGCTGTTTGATTGGGTCTATATCAGACTGTTGAAGGTTTACTACTTCAAATCACTAAACTTTGAAGTTTAGTGATTGTAGTAAAACCTCAAATCCCCAAAGAAAAAACATTTTAAAAACAAACAAACAAAAAAAAGGGTGTAAAAGCAGGGGGGCAAGCACCCCTGCACCCCCCACACACCCCGCTCTTTAAATATACCAACTCCGAGATCGCGCTACAGTGTAGGAAATGGAAATCTTCAGTGCAATACAGTGTGGAAATTGAAGTGCGATCTCGGAATTAGTGTATTTAAGTAGCGGGGGTGTAGGGGGTGCAGAACCCCACGTGGGGGGTGCAGGGGGGCTTGCCCCCCTGCTTAAACCCTTTAGGTTTTTCTTTTTTGTTTTTAAAATTTTTGGGGGGGATTTGAAGTTTTACTACTTTGATCACTAAAGTTCGATGTTTAGTGATTCAAAGTAGTAAACCTTCTACAGTCTGATATAGACCCGTTTGATCAATCCTTATTTGGTGTGCATGGATGCAGCCGTGTCTGGCACCTAGTACAAATGTCATTATTATTCTGTCGAAACATTATGGCAGGTATCATAGCTTTGAGTGTAGTTTGATTAAGCCTGACATGGTGTGTGTGGATGCAGCTGTTGTATGTTGCCATTTTCATCGCCGGGAAGCTGTGGGTTGCGGCTTGAGATCAAGGTTTACTGATGCTTGTGTATTAGAAAGAGACATTTGGTGGTTTGGCCTGGATCCAGGAAGGGGGTGGATAAAACTGTGATTTGGGATCTTTTGGCAGAGAATAGTTTGTTTATACATCTGCTGAGTGAGAGGTAGAAAGGCTGGAAGAATGTGTTATCTCTTGTTGTGGCGGCTTGTTGGGAGGCTTTTTTTTATTTTTATTTTTTGATCTGTTTGCTCTCCGTTCTTTTCCTGGCTGCTGCCTCGCTTAAAGGGAGGGAATTTAGGCTTGAAGTTGCAGTGAAGTGAAGCTTTGCTTCAGGTGCATCGCGAGCCTCTGGTATGCAGTACACACACACTAACAGAAACTGACGTTCCCAGGTTGCTATGGTAACAGAGACAGTGACAATAATGCTTATGGCTCTGCAGAGTCTCCGAGATGATTCTCGGCAATGAAGTTTTTGATTTAAAAAAAAAAAAAATATATATATATATATATATATATATATATATATATATATATATATATAAAATGGCTGCTTTAAACCACATGTACACATATTGATGGTCTCTCCCAACACTTCGTTTAGCTCATTAAGTTGATTCTTGATAAAAAATAAATAAATAAATAAATAATAAGCACAATTTTATATTTAAAATGTATTTTGGTCCAAACACATTAAGGACTTGCATAAGAGTGAAAGCCTGAGATATTGTGAAAGACTAAGAGCACTTGGTCTTGTGCAGTACCCTTTGCAGTGGTCTGGGAAGTGAGCTTGCTCGGACATGTTGTGCATATGGGGATAGCTGATTCTAGGGGTGTTTGGGGTTGCTGGGAAGTGCTAGAGAGTCATCAGATTTCCCTCATGGAAATATCTGTGGGAATGGAAGGCGTGTTGAGTGGTTCACTGGCAGAGTGGCCACTGCATAGAACAGGCTGGTAAAATGGAACAGGACAAATATTAGTTTGGATAGTTTAAGAACAGCCTGGAAACACACCACATGAACTAGCAAATGGTATTCTGGCAAAACTGGATGGGTATTGTTTCCCGTGCTTGAAGTATTGATGTGTGTATATAAGGATGGAAATATACTTATAACAAATAAGAAACTAGAAGGGTCTCATAATTTAAAGTCTATGGAATGTATGAACATGCTTGGAAGGAACTAATAATAAGAATAAGCATTACAGCTTGTGGTCTCTCATATAACTAAGCAACAGCCAAAAAAAAAAAAAAAAAACACACAACAGTGATGTAATGTATGATTTTAGTAAATCTAGACATAAAATACATAATCATATAAGATGAAGCAATCTGCTGAATTTAGATATTAAAGACAGGATTGAATAACATGGGCTTGTGTTTAATAACACAACTGTCATTAACTTGTCATAAATGACATACACTACATTGAACATTAAGGGGAAGCATGATTTTCTTATATAAGTAAATATGCATAACAAGTCATGTAATTGTTTTAACTTGAATTGTAGTTTTTGTAACCCATCTTGACCATATATAATACTTAAGTGGTTACCAAGGTAACTGACACAGTTTTTCAAGAGAAACAATAAAAGCCTGAACTTGAAATGTCACAGCATGTAACAAATTCTGAACAAATAGTACTAAACTGACAATAGACACTCAGTTTAATAACATGGGCTTGTGTATAATAACACTACTGTTTTAACTTGTCATAAATGATATACACTATACTGAACATCAAGGGGAAGCACGATGATTTTCTCATACAAGTAAATGTGCATAACAAGTCTTGCTTTAACCTGAACTGTGGTTTTGTAACCCATCTTGACCATACATAATACTTAAGCTGTTACACAGTTAACTAATGTTTTATACATTACATCAAACTGACAAAGTTGTTCAAGGGAAACAATAGAAGCCTGAACTAGGAATGTCACAGAATGTAACCATCACATTCGGAACAAACAGTATTAAATTGACAATAATCACTCAGTTTAACCTTTGCTGATTATACAAAATAGAATGTTGCCATTTAAATCTAAAAACTTTCAGTATATGCCATAAAATGGCAATTTATGAATATGGAAAGGGAACTTGTAATCATTAATCACAATAAGTGAATGTGTCATTTTTAACCTATAATTTCACTCATTTTATAATAAGAAATGACAGATATGAAAATCCTTATGTGTAGGAAATGGGGGGAAGAGCGATGCACTGATAATTAAAATGCACTAACTTTCATCAATGTTCACATAAAACAAACTTGATGCTTTAAGTAAGTTAGCAATAAATGAAGTAATTACTTAAATGCTGGTAAACAATGAAATACAACTTTGATACATCCAATAAAATACATTGCATTATAAACATTAGGTATAAATATTTTTACCATCTATTTATATTAAGTAATAAGTTTTGAAAGACTTCATCAATAAGGGCGAATATGTTAAATAACTGTGTGGTATAATCTTTTACTGAGGTTTTATATATGATACATCCTACTTTACTATGACTGAATTGCTTGTCATCTATCTTTCATGTAAATATTAACTGCTTATATAATAAATAGACATTTATCTTGTATTAGAATTCTGTCTAATCTACAACAGTACTATATCAGTTCAAAATAATATAAATATTGCTTATTCCTATTACAAATATTCTCCATATGATAATTCAATTTATGGAGCTCAGATGTTCTGGAATGTCAAGATATGAGTGACAATCTGATAGACTTAGGTTTATCCATCAGATTAGGAATAGGTTCATAGGTTCATACTAGGCTATCTGCCCTAGGGCATTTATAAGCCTAGCCAGAATGTGTTTGGCTTTCGCCACCCATTTTAAATTTATTTTGCTATGCCCTTTTTCAAGGTTAGTATACTGTGCCTCTGTCTAACAGTGACACAGAAGTGATACCTGGGGTAAACCTATGATCTCCCATCCACTCATCAAGATTCCTCTTGAAGAGAGTCAATGAGGGACTCTGCCTAACCTGGACTGGGATTTTATTCCAGAGTGAAGGGAGCCTCTGGGTTATGAATCTGTCCCTCCAGCATGTCCTATTTATTTCAGTGCTGAGGTTCAAGTCTCTCGAGCGTGTAACTCGATGGGATTTGGATTTTCTGAGGTGCAGCATGTCCATTAATTCCGGGTTGGACATGGCTTTATACGTCAGGCACAGATCGCCTCTGAACAGGCAGTATGCCACTGAGTAGAGCTGGAGTTTCTTAAACCGGGCAGCATATGGCATCTGTTTGAGCCCTTTGATCCTGTTGGTGAGGTACTTTCGGGGTCTTTCCAGTTGCTACATGTGTCTGGTAAGGTACATCCCAAAAGGGGCATTGTACTCAATTATGGGCCTGATGAGGGATGAGTAAAGAGGCACGATGACCTCCCCTGATGTGAATCCCTTCATGATTAGGTGGGCTATATTAAATGTTTTTCTAACCACTTTGGCCACGTGGTTGTCAAATGAGAGATTGCTATCAACTTGGGTCCCCAGGTCCCTAATTGCTTCTTCTGTACTTAATGGATTACCACCTATGTGGTAATTTGTGGGCAGTTTGTTTTTGCCAAAGGGGATGACTATACACTTTTTGGTATTTAGCTTGAGGCCATGGCTCTGGCACCAGTTGTCTGTTTCTTTGAGGCCCTTTTGGAGGATGCTTGTGCCGGCTGGAGAGTCGATTATGGTGCCCAGTTTGCAGACATCTGCGAACTTGGTCAGCCACAGTCCTTCCGTGTTGGCCTGTACCTCCGAGAAATATATACCGAACAAGAGAGGTCCCAGGACTGAGCCTTGTGGGACACCACTTGTAACTGGTTTGGAGTCTGACATGGCTCCAGCAATTCTAACCATGTGGGTTCTGTCCTTGAGCCAGTTTGCAATCCATCTAGTGACATAGGGGTTTATATTTAAACTGGTGAGCTTATCTATAATGCCCAAGTGGGGTATTGTATCGAAGGCTTTTGAGAGGTCCAGGTAGGCTGTGTGGACCACCTTCCCCTCGTCAATAGCCTTGGTGACGGTTTCAAAGAAATCAACCAGGTTTAAGAGGCAAGATCTGCCCTTAACAAAGCCGAACTGGGTAGGATCCAGTGTCTGTAGGTCCCCAATATCTTTATTTATGAGGTCCATGATGATCCTTTCCATAGCTTTGCAGACCAAGCTAGTCAGGCTTATGGGGCGATCGTTTCCAGGATCCGTTGAGGCACCACCTTTATGGAGAGGGACCACTGTTGCTGTACGCCACTCTTTGGGCACATATCCTGTAGTAAGGCTGAGATTGAACAGTAGTTTTATGTTTGGGTTTAGCTCTTCTTGGAGTTCATGTAGGATGCAGCCCGGGACACCATCTGGTCCCATTGATGCTGTGTTTTTTGCTTTGGAGAGGGCGGCTCTTACCTGAGCATCTGAGATGTCGGGGGGGCAGCACTCTGCTGGGATAGATATTTGCCCTTTGGTGGGAGAGAAGTTTGCGCTGAACCTGTCAGCTAGGATGTTGGCAATGTCTGTGGGTTCAGTGCATTTTTTGTCATTTTGGACTAATTCTGAGCATATCTGGGAATTACCACCCAGATGCCTAACATAACTAAAGAAAGCCTTGAGATTATCCTTAGTGTCCTGTGCAATTTTTCTCTCGAAGCTGGCCTTAGACAATTTTATGAGTGCCCGTAGTTTTTTGCTAATACTGTTCAGTGATGCCTTCCCTTTTTGGGATTTTGCTCTATCATTTAGTAGCTTCCTCCTTCTATTGTATAGTTTGTTTATGGCTGGGGTCCACCAGACAGGACGTCTGCCTTTGGAGGATTGGGTCTTGGTTTTATTTGGGATCGCATGATCCATGCATTCCTGAAGGTGTTCATAGAATGCATTTATAAAGGATTCTGCGGTCTGGGCCGTATTTTCCACAGGCCCGGGGGCTTTGAAGGATTCCACCTTGGTTTTGAGGAGTGTAAAATTTGCTTTAGAGAAGTTTTTTACTGTGGTTTTCTGGGCAGGGGCAGGGGCTGGGGTCGGGATGTGAATATCCAGTCAGATTAGTTTATGGTCTGATCTTACCAGTGAGGGATAAACTTCTGGTCTGGAGCATAGAGTCCTCATTTTTGGTGATGATCAGGTCCAGTATGTTTTCCCCTCTTGTGGGAGTGGTAACAAGTTGTTCCATAGCATTTGAGTTTATAAATTCTAGGAACCTTTGGGCTAGGGTGTTGGAGCTAGAGTAATGCTCCCAGTCTATGTTTGGGTAGTTGAAGTCGCCCAATATAATGGTGTTTGGAGAGACCTTCATATTTTCCAGTGTTCTCAGAAAGGCCGAGTGGGGTTCCTGGGTTTGGGAGGATGGTCTGTAGCAGGCTATAAACTGGAAGGCAGTTTTAACCACTGTTAGTTGCACATGGGTAGTCTCTGATGCTTCGTGCTTTGCCACCAACCTGGAGGTGTGGGTACCTTTGATGAAGATCGATACTCCCCCTCCTTTTGTGGTTCAGTCCAAGTTTTGGGGCCGAAAAGCATGGTATGAGGTATAACCTGGTAGTGCTGGGGTGCTCTCGGGAGCCCTGAACCAGGTTTCTGTTACTGCACAGATATCGATGTTCTCCATGCTAAGGAGAATTTTGAGTGTGTGCATCTTGAGGTTTAGACTTCTGGTGTTGAGTAGCATTACTCTTAGTTTCTTGTCACTTGTGATACCTATGGAGGTGGGTTTGTCTTTTGAGCCTTGCCTAAAAAAGGCACTATGGGGGTAGCAAGATTTTCATTCCATGGCTAGTGCGGATCTTAAGTTTTGTTAACATTTATTAATTTAAATTCATTTCACAAAAGCATTTTTAGTATGCCTGACCAAAAAGTACAGTTGTGTACACCTACCATAAATGTAGATGTTCGAGTGTCTTCACTGTTGCCGTCATAACTGTAGGGTGATCCTGCCGGCAGGCAGCCCGAGGTTGGCCATAATTCCAAAGTCTGGGTCCGGCGTCGGCTGTACCAGCAAGTACCCTGACGTCAGAACGCAGAGGTATAAAGCTGACAGCCGACACCATCTTCTCCAGCCTTTCTTGCCCCAGATGTCAGAAGCCCCCAAAAAACAAACCAAAAGGTGTCTAAAAAGGAACACAAATACACCACAAAGGAAGTGGAAGAAAAGACAAGCAAAAAATAAGAGGGGACTGGTGGGAGGGAAACACCGACTGCAACAGTGAAGACACTCGAACATCTACATTTATGGTAGGTATACACAACTGTACTATGTTCTTCGTGTTTCACTGTTGCAGTCATAACTGTAGGGTAGAATCCCAAAGCTGTGAATGAGGGAGGAGGTTATGCAGAAGAAGGGGCAGCTAGAAGACCCTGCAAAACAGCAGAGGAAAAGCCTGCCCTAGACTTAGAATACTAAGGGAGATTATAGTGCTTAGAGAAAGTATGCACTGAACTCCAAGTGGCAGCTTCCAAAATGTCCTTGGTAGGAACTCCTCTGAGAAAAGCTGCTGAAGTGGCAGCTGCTCTAGTAGAATGACTTCTAACAGTACCTGGAATCTGTTTCCCATAGTGAGAGTAACAAAACCTTATTCCATGAGCAATCCATTTGGAAATAGTTTGTTTAGAAATAGCCTTACCTAGAGAACTGGAGGCATAAGAGATAAGCAAATGATCAGATTTTCTGAAATCTTTAGTCTTGTCCAGGTAAAATTGTAGTTGCCTGTGTACGTCCAAAGAATGTAAGATCCTTTCCCCTTTATTTTGAGGATTTGGAAAGAAGGTAGGAAGGTGAATAGTCTGATTTAGAGCCACTTTAGAAATCACCTTGGACATAAATGTAGGATTTGTCCTCAAGGAAACTCTGTCTTGGTGGAAGATAATGTATGGTTCCACAGCCATGAGAGCTTGCAACTCTGAAACCCTTCTGGCAGAAGTCAATGCCAATAAGATAGCTGTCTTCCAGGATAAGAACTTGATATCTGAAGCCGCAGAAGGCTCAAAAGGAGGCAAAGTAAGTTTCTCCAAAACATAATTAAGATCCCAAGCAGGAAAAGGAGGAGTTCTGGGAGGTCTTAAATTCTTAGCTCCTCTCAAAAATTGTCTCACCAGCTGGTGAGAAAAAAATGGGAGGATCAGTATTAAAATGAGCCGAGATAGCAGAAGCATGAATTTTGATGGAGGAAAAGGAAAGGCCTTTAATAAGAAGGTCTGAGAGGTAAAGTAAAATGGAGGAAATATTAGGCAAAAGAGGATCAAAACCTCGATCCTGCATCCAAATACAAAACCTTTTCCATTTTGAAGCATAAGATTTTCTAGTGCTAGGCCGCCTAGCTTCTAAAAGAACATCCATAACTTGTTTGGGAAGAGAAGGAATCAAAGGCCTTTGAAGAGCCAAGCTGCTAGGCAAACAGTCTTGATTTGAGAGTGTTGCATCTGACCCTGATGCTGGGACAGAAGAGAAGGGATCAGAGGAAGAATCCAAGGAGGTTCCAAGAATAGGTGTTTTAAAGTTGGATACCAAAACTGCCGAGGCCAATTTGGAGCTATCAAAATGATAGTCTTGGGTTTGTCCTGTTTTATTTTCAGTAACACCAGAGGCAGAAGAGGAAGAGGAGGGAAGGCATATCCCGAAAGATTCCTCCAGCTGAATGACAGGGCATCCACTTTCCAAGCTGTTTTGTGGAAGGACCTGGTGCAAAAGAGAGGCAACTGATGATTGAGATGGGATGCAAACAGATCTATCTGAGGACAACCCCAAACTGCAGTTATTCTGCTGAATAAGTTGGGGTCCAACATCCACTCGTGAGGATCCAAAAGATTTCTGCTTAGGCTGTCTGCTAAGAGGTTCTGAATTCCTGGAATGAAATGAGCTTGAAGATGCAGATTCAGATTTAGAGCTGTGTCCCATAAATTCATGGCTAGTCTGCAAAGGGGGTAAGAATGAGAGCCCCCTTGCTTTTTTATGTACCACATGACTGTGGTATTGTCTGTACGAATCAGAAGAGGTCCTGGTTTCAGAAGAGTATGCAATGCTAGAAGAGCATTTTGGACTGCCAACATTTCCTTCAAGTTGATGTGCCAGAGTAGTTTCTTCTTTGTCCAAGAGCCCTGCTGGCCAATGTCTAGAAAATGAGCTCCCCAAGCATAATCCGAAGCGTCCGTGGTTATGATCTGAGAAGGTTGAGGCAGACGGAAGGGATTCCCTTAGTTCAAAGCACAAGCCCTGGACCACCAAAGGAGCTCCTTTTGGAGGCAGGGAATCAGTGGAATCATTGTGTCTAGACTCTGGTAATGCTGAGACCATACACTCTTTAGGTACCATTGAAGTTTTCTCATATGGAGCCTTGCATTTGGAATCAACAGGATGCAAGAAGCCATGTAGCCCAAAGCCTGCAGGAATTTCCTTGCAGTGAGCTGAGGTAAAGTTGCCAAGGTTTTGAAAATTGAGGCCAGCTGTAATTGTTTTTCTGGAGTGAGGAAGGCCCTTTGCAAGCTTGTGTTTAGAAGAGCTCCCAAAAAGATCATTTGCTGAGAAGGGATCAAATGTGACTTTTTTGTGTTCACTGAAAATCCTAGTAGTAGGAGAAGACGTTGAACAAAATCCAGATGTTGAAGTAAAAGGTCTTTGCTGTCCGCCTGAATAAGGCAGTCGTCCAGATAGGGGTAAATTTGAATCCCCTGGAGTCTGCAATAAGCTACTACTGGAGCCAGACACTTGGTAAAGACTCTGGGCGCAGTAGATAAACCAAAGGGCAGTACAGAGAATTGAAAGTGCCTCGAACCTGCATTGAATCTGAGGTATTTTCTGCGTTCCTGCCTGATGGGAATGTGTAAGTAGGCTTCCTTTAAGTCCAATGTCACCATCCAAGCATCCTGGGAGAGCATTGGAAGAAGTTGTTGTAGAGTGAGCATCTTGAATTTTGGAATTTCCAGAAAGGTGTTTAATACTGAAAGGTCCAGAATAGGTCTCCATGAGTTTTGTTTTCTTGGGACCAGAAATAGTCTTGAGTAAAAACCTTTTCCCATCTGTGAAAGAGGAACAGGTTCTATGGCCCTCATGGCCAATAGAGCGTCCACTGATTTAAGGCCTCTAACCATTGATGTTTTGGTAGATCCGGCTAACCAATAGACCTTGGCAGTGTGTGAAAGTGGAATTTGTAACCTCTTAAAATCACGTCCAAAACCCATTTGTCTTGGGTAATATGAGTCCAATTTTGGTAGAAGAGAGAAAGTTTTCCTCCAAGAGGGGCTTCCAGGCAAAGAGGACCTGTAGCCCAACAGAGAGTGTCATTGAGTCTGCTTCCTTTGTGATTGAGATCTGTCTTCTCCCCTTCTAGGGGATGAAACAGTCCATTGTCTGGACCTGTAAGAGGCCTGAGCCCGACCTCTGGAGCGTCTATATCTTCCCCTTTGAGGCCTGTCAGACGTGGGAAAGGACCAATTTTTGGAGGGCCAATTTCTAGTAAATCTAATAGGCTGAACTTGTAAGAAATCTTTAACAGTCTGCATAGATTTCACCTTATCCTCCATCTTTTTAATAACCTCCTCAGCTTTAGATCCAAACAGAACATCATGCTGAACAGGGGCATCTAACAATTTAGCCTTAACTTGCTCAGGCAAATTCTGCTCTCGAAGCCAAGCATGTCTCCTGATAACAGTACCAGAGGCTGCGGCCCTACAAGAAGCCTCCAAGGCATCAAAACCACAATGTAAACTATGTTTGCTAACTTGCTCAGTTGCATGCAATACATCCTGTAATTCCTTGTCCTCTGCACATGCAGGAAAGGTAGAAAGTTTTTGTTTTAAAACAGACAACAGAAATTGCTGATACTTGAACATATGAAACTGGCAATTTAAAGCTCTAATAGAAAGAGTAGCAGAAGTATACACCTTTTTGCCCCATCTGTCCAAGGCACGAGAATCCTTTTCAGAGGGAATAGGATTTTTAGCTGAAGCGGCCTTAGCAGCCTTGGAACCCTGAGAAATAGTTTCAGGATCTGCAGAAGGGTTCTTGAACAAAACTTGATGGGAATCAGGGACTATAAAATCTATCCGGCTTAGAAGGAGCAGGCGGATAAGAGTCAGGATTCAGGTTAGCTTCAGAGAAAGCATCATCCACAATATCAAGAACAGGAGGAATAGCCAAAGGCCTGTGTTGTGGGAGAAGGAGAAATTCCCTAAGTCTCTTCTTGGAAGCGGAATAATCCTGACCTTCCCAATGAAAATGCTCTCTCATCTCATACAAGGTTTCCCCAAAAGAAAAATCTTCAGGGGGAGAAGCAGAGGGAATAGAGTCCTCTGCATCAGAATCCTCATAAGGAGGAAAAGAGTAATCCTGTTCAGAGGAAGAGACTGAAGACACAGAAGCCTGATCAGAGGAATCATAAGGAATATCCTGTCTAGGCCTTTTTTCAGGAGGGGGGTGAGAACCCCTAATCATAGTAAGCAAATCTTCAGCCATCCTTAATAATTGCTTTTGGGTCTTGGGAGCTGAATCCGAAGAAGCTTGAAAAGAAATCCTTGGTTTAACAGGAGTCTTTGACTTTGCCTTTGTCTTTGTAGTAATAGTGATATGAGAAGGCCTGAAAACCCCTTCAGAAGCCGGTACCTGCACAGCGGTTCCGGACCCGTCCGAAGGTCCTGCAGCAGATAAAATACTGGGCCTAGATGGCTCCCCATGGGAGTCCGTGTCGGCCATCGGTTCCGAAGTGGCTGACGACAGGGGCTGCAAAAGCGCCTCACTGACGACCGCCGAACCCGAAGCTGGCTCCGGCTGCATAGAATCCTGTTTGGACCTCGGAGGCCTATCCTTGTCCTTGCGCTTTTAGTGAATTCCGGTTGTCGGAGTATCCGGCGACATCCTGTAATTGAACCATCTACCGAAATAATTCAAGGCCCAATCGTACCTACGCTTAATAGTACGTGAATTAAACCTGGCACAAAACCGACAGCAAAAAAACATCTGAAAGCACACTGGCTTTGTCCATGTACTAACCCCCATTGATATCTTTTTTCTCTTCCTTTCTTTAATTCCTTCTCTATTCCTACTCCTACCCTGCTTCAACTCTCTTACTCTCTCTCTAATATAAATAATATATACATTTATTATTCCATTTAATAACTGCTCATAACTTTCTAAATTTTGTAAAAAAAAAAAAAAAAAAAAAAAAAAATTTTTTTTTTTTTATTTATTTTATATTAATTTATATTGCTTAGTGTGCTTTATGCCTTTTTCTAATTTCTTGCTGGGTTCTTATTTTGTCAACTTTTCTTTTTGTTTTTTCTTTTTCTCCTCTACTGAAAACGGAAACGGACACGCTCCAGCTAGGTCAACAAATGTAAAAAGAAACATCGTGGTCAGGGCCTAAGCAAGGAAGACAGTAAGAGTGGAAATATTTATGAGGTATTTGTTTTCCACACGATATACAATTATTAACTTTTTCTGACATCGGAGGAGCAAGAAAAAAGTTTCCCCAATGGGGTACTTAGCTTGAGAAGAAAAGAAGAAATCTTCAGACCGACGACAAGCAAAGCACGTTGTCCGGGAATCCGCCAACCAACAACTTGCAAGCTGCTTTCCACCACACGGCAAGAAAGACTGGAGAAGATGGCGTCGGCTGTCAGCTTTATACTTCTGCGTTCTGACGTCAGGGTACTTGCTGGTACAGCCGACGCCGGACCCAGACTTTGGAATTCTGGCCGACCTCGGGCTGCCTGCCGGCAGGATCACCCTACAGTTATGACTGCAACAGTGATACACGAAGAACATCATTACTTTACTGATAAGCACTCAAAGTATAAAACTGATAATTTCCTTTAAAAGCTCAAACATACACATTATAGTTATCGGAGGAAAATGTTTAATAGTCGCAATAAAACAAAAAATACATAGTCTAAATAACCGAAGATGGATTTAACTTTATTATCTTTAAATACCAATGGCTTAAACAATCCTAACAAGAAATCAAATCTACTGAAATATTTTAAACCGAACAAAGCGCAAACTGTCTTCCTTCAAGAAACTCATTTCAAAACAAATGACAATTACAAATGGAATCCAAAGGAATATATGATATTGGTGCAATCCACTTATAAGACAAAGACAAAAGGGGTAACAATTTTATGGAAAACAAATGTGATTAACCCAGAAATCATTTATAAGTATGAAGATAAAGAAGGCCTTATGGCATTAGTAAAAGTTAAATATAACAGAATATGGACCCTAGCCAATCTATGCAGGTTCCCAAGCACTGGAACAGGAACTGTTAAAAAACACTTGGATTTCATGTCCAATAATTAAAAAGGCAACTTAATATTAGGAAGAGATTTTAACTGTGTATTTGATATTTCTGAAACTACAAATAAAAGACCGCTGCGTACATCTGCTGTATCAAAAGCTTTAAACAAGTGGGTAGAATCATTTCATCTTGTAGATGCTTTCAAATTTAAAGAAGATAAATCTTTGTTGTTTTCCCACCAAGATCACAGATTTGGTACCCAAACTAGAATAGATAAAATATTTGCTGCCCATGACTTACACTCTTCTTCTTCTTTCGGCTGTTCCCGTTAGGGGTCGCCACAGCAGATCACCTGTTTCCATTTCTTCCTGTCTTCTGCATCTTGCTCTGTCACACCAGCCACCTGCATGTCCTCTCTCACCACATCCATAAACCTTATCTTAGGCCTTCCTCTTTTCCTGTTACCTGGTAGCTTCATCCTTAGCATCTTTTTCCCAATATACTCCACATCCCTTCTCAGCATATGTCCAAACCAACGTAATCTTGCCTCTCTGGCTTTGTCTCCAAACCTTCCAACCTGGGCTGACCCTCTAATATACTTATTCCTAATCCTGTCCACCCTCGTCACACCCAGTGCAAATCTTAACATCTTTAACTCTGCCACATCCAGCTCAAACTCCTGCCTTTTTGTCAATGCCACCATCTCCAACCCATATAACATAGCTGGCCTCACTACCCTCTTGTAGACCTTCCCTTTCACTCTTACAGGTACTTGTCTGTCACAAATCACTCCTGACACTCTTCTACACTCACTCCATCCTGCCTGTACTCTCTTCTTCACCTCTCTTCCACACTCACCATTTCTCTGAACTATTGACTCCAAGGTATTTAAACTCATCCACCTTCGCCACCTCTACTTCTTGCATCCTCACCATTCCTCTGTCCTTCCTCTCATTCAAACACATATATTCTGTCTTAGTCCTGCTGACCTTCATTCCTCTTATCTCTAGAGCATATCTCCATCTCCCCAGGGTCTCCTCCACCTGTTCCCTACTCTCACTACAGATCACAATGTCATCTGCAAACATCATAGTCCATGGGGACTCCTGTCTGATCTCGTCTGTCAACCTGTCCATCACCACTGCAAATAAGAAAGGGCTCAGAGCTGATCCTTGATGTAACCCCACCTCCACCTTAAACGCATCTGTCACTCCCACCGCAGACCTCACCGCTGTCACACTACCCTTGTACATATCATGTACCACTCTTACATACTTCTCTGACACTCCTGACTTCCTCATACAATACCACAACTCCTCTCTAGGCACCCTGTCATGTGCTTTCTCCAAGTCCAAAAAACACAATGCAACTCCTTCTGACATTCTCTGTACTTCTCCATCAACACTCTCAGAGCAAACATCGCATCTATAGTGCTCTTTCCCGGCATGAAACCATACTGCTGTTCACTAATCATTACATCCCTTCTTAACCTAGCTTCCACTACACTTTCCCATAACTTCATGCTGTGACTGATCAATTTAATCCCTCTGTAGTTACTACAGCTCTGCACATCACCCTTATTCTTAAAAATCGGTACCAAAACACTTTCTCCATTCCTCAGGCATCCTCTCACTTTCCAAGATTTCATTAAACAATCTGGTTAAAAACTCCACTGCCATTTCACCTAAACACCTCCATGCTTCCACAGGTATGTCATCTGGGCCAACAGCCTTTCCATTCTTCATTCTCTTCATAGCTATCCTTACTTCCTCCTTGCCAATCCATTGTACTTCATGACTCACTATCCCTACATCATCCAACCTTCTCTCTCTCTCATTCTCTTCATTCCTCAACCCCTCAAAGTACTCTTTTCATCTCCTCAACACACTCTCCTCGCTTGTGAGTATGTTTCCCTCATTATCCTTTATCACCTTTACCTGTTGCACATCTTTCCTAGCTCGGTCCCTCTGTCTAGCCAATCGGTACAGGTCCTTTTCTCCCTCCTTAGTGTCCAACCTTTCATACAACTCTTCATATGCCTTATCCTTAGCCTTCGCCACCTCTCTCTTTGCCATGCAACTCATCTCCTTATACTCCTGTCTACTTTCTTCATCTCTCTGACAATCCCACTTCTTCTTTGCCAACCTCTTTGCCTGTATACTCTTCTGTACTTCCTCATTCCACCACCATGTCTCCTTGTCGTCCTTCCTCTGTCCCGATGTGATACCAAGCACCTTTCTAGCCGTCTCCCTTACTAGCTCTGCTGTAGTTACCCAGCTATTTGGTAACTCTTCACCGCCACCCAGTGCCTGTCTTAACTCATCCCTGAACTCCACCTCACAATTACCCCTTTTCAATTTCTACCATTTGATCCTTGGTGCTGCCCTCACACTCCTCCTCCTCTTCTTGATCACCAACGTCATCTTACAAACTACCATCTTATGCTGCCTAACTACACTAAAATCATTAATTTCTCAATCACTCCCTGCCATTTTTCAGACCACAATTCATTGATACTAAAACTTCAAAATGGGTACAAACCATTAATCTTTAACTCCAGAATTCCTGCATATATAACTAAAATTAAAGAGTTCAAACCCTGGTTATTATCTCAGTTACAGTTCTTCTTAGATATTAATTACACCACATAGATGAAATAATGAAATATGGGACTCATTAAAAGCTTACATATATGGTAAAACCCTTACTTGGTATAAAAAAAAAAATCAGAGAATGGGATTCTAAATTATTAGATCTACAATCCAAACTTTTGTCAGTAAAAGCTGAAAAAAATCAAAATCATTTGGAGATGAAAAAGAAAGTAGACGTATTAAACAATAAATACAATGAAATTCTAACACATAAAACTAGTTTATTTTATTTATTTATTTTATATTTGTTGACCGAGATAGTCCGACTGGATGCATGTCCACTTTCAGCAGAGGCCCGGGGAGAAAAGCTCCAAGGGTAAGCAGATACAGCATTACATAATACCAGCATTACATATTACAAACAGACTATTTACAGAGATTACATAAGTAAGCAAGTTAAACAAGTTCCACAGGTTACAGTTAATCCTGAGCACAAGTCAGGATTAAATTAAATTACACAGTAAACTGGTTAACAGATTTTTACACATTCTAGAGAGAGTTAGCCAGGCTTGATACACTGACATAGCCAGTTAAGTGACACATGTTGTTTGAGTCTAGTTTTAAATTGACCTAAGGTGGAAAGTAAGGTAATATCAGCTGGAAGAGAGTTCCAGGATCTACTTACAGAGTTTGCAAAGAGAGAATCACCAGCTGTGTTATTAATTTTGCTAGTCTGAATTAGTAGTTTGTTAGAAGTTCAAAACGGTCTAGGATTGTTATAGGGGGTGATAATATTTTTAAGTGAAGGAGCATTGTCCGGATTATAGAGGATTTTATAGGCTATAATCAGTTGGTTATACTGGATTAGGCTGGGTAGTTCAAGCCACCCAAGTTGATTTAGATTGATGCAATGATGTGTCCTAAAAGGCATCCCAGTGGCAAACCTGGCAATGTGGTTGCAGCAAATTGAAAGTTTAAGGACAGTCTTGTTTAAATTCAAAAGTAGAGGGGATGCATACAGAAGGGTTGAAAGAAGGTGAGAGCGAGCTATGGCAATTTTAGCTGGAGGGGTTAGGAAGGCTTTTATTCTGTAAAGTGACCCTAGTTTTTTTATTGATGGTTAGTTTAGCTTTAGAAAAACTAAAAATTAATACCTTGCCCACTTCTCCCAAATATCTACATAATTTATCCACAAGAATCAAAATACAATCAAAAGCTAATAACATTAAAAGTATCTTCCATGAAAAGAAAGAGAAAATTGTCTCTGATATAGGTGACATTCTTGATGCCTATAGAAATCACTATATGGAACATTTCCAAAAAGAAAATATACATATTGATCAATTAAATCTAGATGAAAAATGTTCTAATATAAAAAATACCCGAAAAATTAAAACTAGATCTGCAAGCACCCTTATCCTATAAAGAAATTACAGATATAATAAAAGAGGGTAACAATAATAAAGCTCCACGTATAGATGGCATAATTATGGAATATATAAACTTTTTCCTTCAAAGATACTATCCCTCTTCCATAAAACTCTATTAGAAATTCAGTCACAAGCTTTAATACCACCCCCTTGGAAATGCTCCTTAATCACGCCAAGCCTAAAGGAAAACAAATCCCCAAACCTCTGTACCTCATATAGACCTAATTATTAAATAATTACTATAAAATATTATGGCGATATTAACTAACAGAATGAAAATACCACTGTCCAAAACAATAAATAATGATCAAACTTGTTTAATTGTTTGGAAACACTAGTAAATGGGATTCAAAATGGATAGGACCCTACATTGTTACCAAAGTGGGGTTAATGACTGTACAAATCCAGACATATAAAAATGGTTGGATTTATAAAGATCACGTTAAAAGATTAAAATGGAGGGGAGAACCCTTAAGTTATGAATGCAATAACTGATAACATGGGACACAATATCAGATTCAACTAATAGGAACAGGATTCTTTTCTCCTCTGGGTAATTTCAAGAAGAAATATTGAATCATGAAAATCCTGATATTAATCATGATCCTGACGAGTTTTTGCTCCTCAATACAAGGAAAGCTGGACTTCAAATACCTTTACCAAATCACTGCAAATGTACTCAGAAACTTTGAATGCTAAACAATGCTGGATATGTGCTGAGATACCATAAGATGCAAACAGTAGGAATTCCATTATGAACTATTCCATCTACCCTTCTGAAAATGTTGAATCTCACAAACCAAGACTATGTTCCAAGGAATGACTCTATCCCAAAGACACACCCTTTCTTGAGGCTTGTCCATACAAATGTGACTGCTGATGTTTGTTTACAAGGAGAAGAAACAAGTAATCACCCATTTATTAAAAAAAAAAGTTCTTGTAGTATTGTTTATGCTACCCGAAATGCCAATGAACAATGTTTTGAACATTTTAGCAATGAAACTTGCTGGACATTAATAAAAGCTAGAACTAAACACTGTATTGCATAAATAATTCCAGTTTAAGCAGGCATATATTACATATGTGGTAACAGAGCCTACACATGGCTTCCTGAGAAATGGAATAGATTGTGTTATTTGGGGCATGTAATTCCATCCATTAGACATACTAAATTGTCTAACACTAATATTAGAAATGTTAGATTAAAATGACATATTAACACAGAAAAAAATGGATGTAGGAGATGATGTCCTTGCAGAAGCAGCAATTTTTTCCATTCTATGGAGCATGGAAAGCTATTTGGGAAATTAGTAAATTGGCAGGATTATTGGAGGAGTTAAGTAATGCTACATTCGAATCAATAGAAGTTACCATAGAAATGACTGCCATGAAAACTAAGCTCTTACAAAACCTCATGACATTAAATTTTGTGTTTTGGTAGGAGAGGAATATTGTATTTATATTCCTGATAATGAACCTGAAATCAGAAGTCACCTCAAAATAATTGAAGAAACTGCCCAAAAAGCACAAATAGAAAAGATACACGGTTCTCTTGGCTGAGCGGTTCTGTCAGTGGCTAGGGAGGAAAAATAATGCAGCTTATACTGGTCTTAGTTGGCACTTTAGGATGTGCAAGCCTAGTAAGTGTTGTCATCAACTGTGGAATTGAATGCGTAAGATGACAAGCAGTACAGGTTTTAACAGCGGACCAAGTGAATTAGGTCCAAAACATTGCACAGTTTATGAAATACTCTGAACCAATGAAGCTTGATGACATTCACTGAATAAAGTCAACAAACATGAGTTCTTATGTCTGTTCAGGGGGAACTGTTATAGTATTGGGATCTCAAGCAATGTTGAGACACCAGCTTACGCAAATCTTGCCTGAGCAGCATGTGTGACCAATCTTATATGTGAATGCCAGTGACATAAAATAATGCAAAGCTGCATGGAAATACAATGCCTGGCTAAAAGAGCATCAGTCAATATAAGATGGTGCTTATGAATAATCCCTCTCTTTATCAAGGCATAATTATTAATATAAGCAAATATTTATGTTGAAAATAATTCCTCTAATAATCAGATATCACACAACAGATGTAAACCAGCTACAAGACTTTGCAGGGGGTTTTAGAATTGTCAGCTCAGCCTGCTACTAGGATAGAAATAGCCTGTAAAGATCACAGCAGCCTGAAACAAGGGTCCCACACTGATGTATTGTACCAGCAGTAAATGACTTCTATTAGAAGTTGTATAAAACATGTTTAATCAGTACTTTTCTATTTCTATCAAAACATTCCTAAATTGTATGTGTAAGGAATACACAGGATGTAAAATGCATGTTCTGTAAAATGTACATATATGCTACAAACATCAAAGAATAAGAAAATGTATATTATTTGATTTCATACGTTGTCTACAGAATGAATGACAAGAGCAGATGTTGTGCCTTATACATACATGCTGCATATTTTTATATGACGTTTCTATTAAGCTTTGCATTATTAACTGCAGCTGTAACAGTCTGTCATTAGAAATGTTATGATAGACAATTAAGTAGTAAGAACATATGATGACAAAGCAAGCTGAAGCAAGAAATACTTACCCTGTACTTGTTACAAAAAAGGAAAACCTGTTGTATAGCCACTCTACAAAAATTGTCTTTTGTAACAGCATTTTTGAAAATAGTTACATGACTAAACTAGGACACAGTGTATGTCTAAAGAGGCAGGACTGCATCTTTCAAGACTGTATAAAAAGTGCTATACTCACTAGTAAAGTTCATCAGTCAGTCAGCTATATGAGAAATAAACTGTATTGACCCAACTGGAGTGGCCTTCATATTAGATCATGAGAGATCATTTATTTTCTTGTTTTTTTTAACTGCCTGCATTTTTCCTCACAGGTGCAGTGCTCGTAGATACATTTACAATCCTATAGCCTTGTTAATACAACTGTTACCAGAAAGGAATATAATTAAAAAAATAAATTCATGCCTAATAACATTTTTACAGTTTCCCAAAAGAAACAAAATAGCTTTAATACATCATATCAGACCATGGAAACAGGGAGGATTAAACTTTCCTGATATAGAAACACATATAAAAGCATCAATATCTAAAACAATCTCAGATTGGATAAGTCCAAATTATTCTCCAAATTGGAAAGAATTACTAACTGTAATATCAATAAATGAATTTGATTTACAAAAAACAATTCAAACAACAGATAAAAACAATTTGCCATGGCACATATGTATCAGTATGCAATATAACATAACTAAACCCACTAAAACTTGTATGATTAATTATTACGTTGACTCATTTAGGAAAATTATTAATGCAAATAGGTTCATAGATTAGTACTAAGCTAACTGCCCTTGCGAGCCATTTAAGCCTAGCCAGTTATCCCTTGTGAGACTCAAACCCTGCACCTTGTGTTTGTAAGGCAAACACCTTAACCATTAGGCCACCCTCCCAACCCTTAACACCATTTATAGTCACAAAGAACTTTCCACATAAAATATATATATAAATTATTAATTCCTGGGAACAGAAAGGATTTGTTTGTTGGCTCCATTGTATCAAATAACTAAGTTTTAGATATGCAAGTAATAAAAACAACATACAAAATTCCACAACAGGACTGGCTAACTTTACAGAGTATTCTGTCATATTCGCCAAGATTTAAGTACAATTATTAACAATTCTTCATTTAAACAAATACCTAAATTTACGAAATACATACATGAAATCATATATAACTACTTTGACATGGGAAACAGTATTTAAAAATTTTACAAAATATTGTTAAACTATAAAACAACACCCAAAACCTCATATTGGAAATATATAACAAAAGGACACTCAATACAGTTAACTGAAGATATTAAAACAAATATTTTATTATCAATAAAATATACATCTTTTACAGAGTACTGGAAAGTTTTTAATTTGGAAGTGCATGCACAGAGCATTCTTAACCCCAGACAGAATCAGTAAAATTTGTTCTTCCATAAAAGGAATATGTTGGAGATGTGAGCAAGTACACAGTGCAGATTGGAACCACATTTTCTTTGACTATGTTAAAATTAAGCCATTTTGGAATGGTATTAATAACTTTCTACAAGCTTTATATAATGAATCATTTTATTTCACTAAAGCTCTTGTGTTACTAAATGGGAACGAAGGTCCTCATTTGAATAGGTCAAACATATATCTACATGGACTATACTTGCAATTTCAAAGAAGTGTATAAGAATGAAGATGGAATACAAACACAATACCAACTTTGGAAGACTTCTACAGTCTACAAAAGACCACAGCATTATTGGAAATTAAAATTAAAGAACTAAGAATTTATCAAAAGCCATTTATCAACAACCCTTGGGGAAAAGTCTCACAGTTGATTGACACTATACAGTAATTGATCAGACACTCTGATAATGGATTGGACATACTTGCAAAGTAACTGTATACATTAATATCTGTTATAGTGCCGGGCTAATGTAAACAGTGTACACAGTTATTTAAGATGTTATGTATAAATACTATGGAATTCATTCAAATGTATTTGAAAAATAAAAAAAAAATTTGAGAAAAAAACATCTTTCCAGTTTTTGTCCATAATCCACATACCCACAACAAAACATTACACAGTGGTGTGACACTATATGACTTAACTCACACCTCACTAACTAACCCCATCGACAACCCAGTAACCCCATCAAAAGGCAATTGTAATAGTGCTACATGCATTCACACATGTGCATGCACACACACAAACACTGATAAGCTACACGTACTGGTTCCTTAAACCAGTTTTCACTACCACACTAAACTAACTCATCACTGCCACTTCTGTTTTATACATGAACAAAATGTGGCAGACCCTCACTCATAACACTTCTGGAAGTGCTCCTCACCAATCTACTCTCACACCTAACTATAATTACATGAGGTACTACTAAACCAGCTACAACACACACACATATAACTTTAAAAGAATGATGGTCTCAGTGCACAGCCTGTGCTGTACTCACTATAACCAATATGCATCACCAGATCTCTCTAGTAAATAAATCCAAACAAATGCTCCCACTCTCATTCGTAACAGGCCTATACCAGACTATCTCAGGCAACACTAAACTAAAGTTGTGCCAAACAGCAACAAACCAAACTAGGCATAGCTCCTCACACTTAAAAACACCACTGCTTTAGTGCAACATTAAAAACAGATGGTCATACCTGGAAGCTTGTGTGCAACAGCACACTCCAACAGTGATGGGCATTACTGAAACTTGGTTAAAGGAAGAGCAATGCAGTTTAAGTTTCACATCTAAAAAAAATAAATAAATACAAATATGTATGTAAACTTACCATAATAGTAGATGTTCAAATGGTAACTGCTACAGTAACCTTAGCTTTATGGGTTATAATCCTGCTAAAGCTTCCAAAGCTTCAAGGCACCTTCCATGTGTCCAAACCATCAGGTAGCTACAGGTAAGCAAACTTAAAAGACAAGTTTGGGCGCTAAACCCTTAAGACCTTTCATGTCAACAGAGGGAGGGAGACCAACCCCTAAAAGGACAATGCCAGGAACAAAAAATAAGTATTCACATAATGGCATAAACAACACACCAAAAAACAAGGGGAAGGACGGAGGGAGTGGCTATTGCACCTGTGATCATTTGAACATCTACTGTTATGGTAAGTTTACTCGCACAATTGTACTATGTTCATCATATTGATCACTGCTGTAGTAGCCTGGCTTACTACATTTTCTGAGGTGGAAGGATCCAGGAGCCCCTGGAAAATGGTCTTAACAAAGCCTGATGTAGTTTTAGATAAGGAATCAAATTTGTAATGTCTTGTAACTCTATGTATGTATAGAGGACCAAGTTGATGCTTCTAGAATACAACTCTTTCCAAAAAAAAGTCATAGATGAAGCCAAGGCCCTAGTAGAGTAGGCCATGATCCTGCCTGTAATAATTTTGTTGCAATGAGCATAACCAAAGGTAATAGCTTGAGAACACCATTTGGAAATAGTCTGTTTTGATAGAGGTTGTCCATTCTTATTTTCACAAGAAATGAACAACTAATCCGAAGATCTGAAAGATTTAGTTCTGTCATAACAGTACCTGAGTTGTATGTGGACATCCAAGGTATGGAGTATCATCTCTCTTTCAGTTTAGGAAAGAAAATGGTGATATGGATAGTTTGGCTTAAACCTGGATACCACTTCAGGCATGAAAGAAATATTGGTTCTCAAAGAAACCCTGTCTCAATGGAAAATGACCTGGGGTTGACTCATCATAAGTGCTTGCAACTCAAATACTCTTCTTGCAGAGGTCAGAGCAATCAGTAATCAAAGTCACAGTCGCAGTAAACTTCATCATCGTTCAGAACAACAAATGCAATTTATCACTGGATGAAATGTCATTGCTTCAGGAGCGTGTGCACTGAAAACAGTTTTCAAAAGAGGGCGAAGGAAGCATACAAAAGAAAAAAATTCTATACAGTACAGAGATAAACTCGCCCACCACCATTTTTAAGATAAGATAGTAGCATAGCATAATTCACAGTTCCCGTACTTGTGCAAATAATTTAGTTCACATTGCATAACTTAGAAAAACAGAATAATTTAATTCTACAACAGTAAAGAGAATCATATTTCACTTATGATCTCACGAACTGAGGGAGTATTGACATTGTTAAGTTTAGTTGTTCAACAGTCTGATCGCTTCTGGAAAGAAACTATTCCTGAATCTTCATGTTCTACACCTGATGCTACTGTACTGTTTCCGTGACAACAGGAGGTGGAACAGTCCATGTGTGGGATGATACCTGCCCCTTATCAGTTTCATGAACCTGCCATAGCATCTGCAAAAGTAAAGGTCCTCTAAGGACTGCAGGTTTCACCCTGTGATTTTTCTGGCATGCATTACAACCTTGTCTAATGCCTTGTGAACTGCATATGAGAAGTTTCCATACCAGACTGTGATATTGTTAGTCAGTATGCTTTCGATCGTGGCCCTGTAGAAGGTTATGAGGATGTGGGAGGGGAGGCTTGCTCTGCGTAGTCTCCAGAGGAAGTGAAGATGTTGTTGGGCTCTCTTTACAAGGCTGGAGGTGTTTGTTGCCCAGTCATCTGAGATGTGCACCCCTAGGAGTTAGGTGCTTTTTACCTTTCCACTGTCATGCCACTGATAGTGATGGGTGCAAGGGACCCTTGCTTCCTCCTGAAGTCAACAATGACTTCTTTTGTTTTAGCAACATTTAGTGCAAGGCTATTGTCAGTGCACCATCTGGTGAGATGGTTCACTTCCTCTCTGCATGCCCCCTGATAGTCACTTCTGATGAGGCCGATCACAGTGGTATCATCAGCACATTTAATGATGCGATTTGTCTGATGTTTTATAGAGCAGTCATAGGTCAGTAGTATGCAACCTTTTGGGACACCTGTGTTCAAGGTGATGCCTCATGAGTGGTTCTTGCCATCTCAAACAGTTTGGGGCCTGTCAGTCAGAATGTCGAGGATCCAGTTGCACAGTGGTTTTCTACGTGTAGTTGACTTAGTTTAGACAACAGCTGCTATGACATTATGGTGTTGAAGGCTGAGCTGAAGTCTATGAACAGCATACGTATGTAGCAACTTTTGTCTTCAAGATGGTTCAAGGTGTGATGTAGTGCTAAGGATATAGCATTCACAGTGAAGCGATTTGGTCTGTAAGCAAACTGTAAAGGATCAAAATATGCAGGAAGACAAGAAGATACATGCTCTTTGACCATCCTTTCAAAGCATTTCATTACCAGCGGTGTGAGTGAGATGGGTTGGTAGTCATTTAATGTGACTGGGGATGACTTCTTTGGCAGAGGAATAATGATGGCAGACGAAGCATCTTGGCACACCAGCCTGTCTGATAGATGTGTTGAAGATATCAGTGAAGACAGGTACCAGTTGATCTGCAGAGTCCTTGAGTAGACCCAGAATAGTATCAGGACCTGCTGCCGTATCTGGGTGGACTTTTCTTAAGGACTGCCTCCAGGCTGAGACATAGTGGTGTGGCACCCTGTCCTTGGGTAGTTTTTTTGGTGAGGTGGTGCTTGTCTCCTCAAATCTGCTGAAGGAGATAGCAAGTTTGTCTAGAAAGTCTGTATTATCTACACATTGTGTTGACGGAGGTTTTTAATCAGTAATGCACTGGATGCCCTTCCACAGCTGCCTAGCGTCTTTTTGATCTGCAAAGTGTTTTTTAATTATTTAGCCAGTAAGCACGTTTTGCTGCTCTTACTCCCTTGTTCAGGTTGGCCCTGGCAACTTACTTGAAGGCAGCATTACATGCCCTCAGTAGCTCATACACTTCGCTAGTGAGCCATGGTTTTTGGTTTCCCCCTATAGTTATGTCCTTCAAGATGGTCACATCTTTGACACATTTGGTGATATACCCCACAGTTGTTTCAGTATACTCATCCAGGTTTGCATGCTGTTCTGTGGTGGCAGCCTCTTTGAATACGTTCCAGTCAGTGCATTTGAAGCAATCTTGCAGAGCTGAGACTGCTCCTTCTGGCCAGATCCTTACTTGTTTCTTGGAAGGTTTTCCTTTTAGCAGAATGGATTAGTAGGCTGGGATCAGCAAGATATAACTGTAATTTGAGATGTCTAGTTGTGGGTGGGGAACTGTTTTGAAAACTTGCCTGACATTTGCATACATCTGGTCTAATGTACTTGCTCTCCTTGTAGCAAAGTTCACATACTGATAGTAGTGTGGCAGTACTGTTTTCAGCCTGGGCTGGTTAAAATCTCGTGCCATTATATTCACACACTCAGGGTTTTTGTTTTGTGGTTCACAGGATAGCCTGTACAGGCTAGCAAGTGCATTTTTAGTGTTTGCACCTAGAGATGTACAGACTGCTGTGATACAATTGCCTGCAAATTCCATAAGCAGACTGAATACCTTATGCTTAAATGTCGTCCATTCTATGTCAGCTGAGCACTGGCTAAAGGCAGTCTCACTGTTATTACATCAGCAGCTGTTTACATATATGCAGACTCTCCCACCTCTGGCTTTACCTCTGATGGCCTGTATCCTGCCTGCCTGCTCTGAATAAGGTGTCATCCTGCATTCCTACAGCATAGCCTCTGATACTTGAGTTTAGCCAAGTCTCTGTAAAAAATTATTAAACAGCTATTTCTTACCTTGTGATTTATGTTTAACTCCAACCTAATGTAATCCATTTTCCTCTCCAGAGATCAGTCATTTGCCAGCAGTATGGATGGAATTGCAGGCCTGTGTGGAGCCTTTCTTAGTCTGGCACTAATACCTGCTCTTCTTCCTCTTTTGCTTGGTCTGTCACATCTCCTGCATCTTTTCTGTTGATGTTTGCAGTTAATCCAGGAAAGAAAGCAAGTGCAGCACAGTGGATGTACCTTGATCATTATCCTCAGCTCGCAGAGTGTTTCAGGCCACGCAGGGCCTACAAGTGCAGCACAGTGGATGTACCTTGATCATTATCCTCAGCTCGCAGAGCATTTCAGGCCACGCAGGGCCTACAAGTGCAGCACAGTGGATGTACCTTGATCATTATCCTCAGCTCGCAGAGTGTTTCAGGCCACGCAGGGCCTACAAGTGCAGCACAGTGGATGTACCTTGATCATTATCCTCAGCTCAGAGCATTTCAGGCCACGAGGGCCTACAAGTGCAGCACAGTGGATGTACCTTGATCATTATCCTCAGCTCAGAGTGTTTCAGGCCACGCAGGGCCTACAAGTGCAGCACAGTGGATGTACCTTGATCATTATCCTCAGCTCGCAGAGTGTTTCAGGCCACGCAGGGCCTACAAGTGCAGCACAGTGGATGTACCTTGATCATTATCCTCAGCTCGCAGAGCATTTCAGGCCACGCAGGGCCTACAAGTGCAGCACAGTGGATGTACCTTGATCATTATCCTCAGCTCGCAGAGTGTTTCAGGCCACGCAGGGCCTACAAGTGCAGCACAGTGGATGTACCTTGATCATTATCCTCAGCTCAAGAGTGTTTCAGGCCACGCAGGGCCTACAAGTGCAGCACAGTGGATGTACCTTGATCATTATCCTCAGCTCGCAGAGTGTTTCAGGCCACGCAGGGCCTACAAGTGCAGCACAGTGGATGTACCTTGATCATTATCCTCAGCTCGCAGAGTGTTTCAGGCCACGCAGGGCCTACAAGTGCAGCACAGTGGATGTACCTTGATCATTATCCTCAGCTCGCAGAGTGTTTCAGGCCACACAGGGCCTACAAGTGCAGCACAGTGGATGTACCTTGATCATTATCCTCAGCTCGCAGAGTGTTTCAGGCCACGCAGGGGCTACAAGTGCAGCACAGTGGATGTACCTTGATCATTATCCTCAGCTCGCAGAGTGTTTCAGGCCACGCAGGGCCTACAAGTGCAGCACAGTGGATGTACCTTGATCATTATGCTCAGCTCGCAGAGTGTTTCAGGCCACGCAGGGCCTACAGACAGCAACTTTGCAAACCCTTCACACAGTGAGCCACATTCTAGCAGCTTCAGCAAGGTAAATATTTCATATATCCTTCCTACATTTAAAAAATTCAGTAAAAACTGCATTTTTATTAAACACGACTGATGAAGAAGAGTAAAAGAGTTATCCATGTTAAGTACTTCAAGTCACATTATCTGGTTCAAATGGAGCAAGTGTTAGCTTCTCGGACACAAAAGTATGATCCCAGGAAGAGCCACAAGTTTTTTTTGGAGGCAGCTTATGCAAAACTCCTTTAAAAACATTTTGTCATGACAATACATTAAAAGATGAGGAACCATGGGCAGATGTGCTGCAATGGCTAAGTGAACCTTGATAGAGGAGTAAGACAGGCTCATAGTATAGTAACTCACACAAATATTGTAAAACCAGAGAAAAACAATAGCCTTGAATGGGCAACTGTTATGTCGTTGGCACCAACTACAAAACCTCTTTCATTTAGTAATGTATGGTTTTCTAGTAGCAGGCTTTCTTGCATCCATTAGTACGTGCTGTACATAATCAGTAAACAGGTGTCTAAAAGGAATTATGACCCTATCATCAGGGCAGTCAGTTGAAGTTGATTGGGGTTGGGGGTATCAAACACCTCTGACCTTGTGTGAGGAGATCAAGTCTGTGGGGAAGATGGTGGTAATTGCCCCGGACCACTTTTTATTTATTTATTTATTTTATTTTACATTTGTTGAATTTGTTGACCGGGCTAGTCTAACTGGATACATGTCCATTTTCAGTAGAGGCCCAGGGAGAAAAGCTCCAAGTCAGATACACAGATACAATATAGGAAATGGCAACAATCCAAGTATATAACAGCTGTTGTTTATAAAGATACAATACTTGTAGTGAGCAAAACACAAAACAGTACAAGGTATTGTGCAAGAGATAGTACTATTTACATATACACATGTTTTAAATCGCAATAACATGGTCTTTGGTTGATTAAGGATACACTGATAGAGATACAGTGCATTCAAACGTGCATAGAGAGAAAGTTAGTCAGGGTTAGTACAGGGGCATAACCAATGTTTACTGATAAATAGTTTTAGATTCTGTTTAAAAAGTTTCAAAGAAGACAGAGTTGTAAGTTCTGAGGGAAGAAGATTCCAGTGCTTTCCAACAGTATTAGAGAACAGAGAGTCTCCAACTAAGTTGTTGGATTTGCTGGCATTGATAAGCAGTCTATTTGAGGAGCGTAAATGTTTAAGATTGTTATATGGTGTAATGAGGCATTGGAGTGTTGGTGGGTTGATACAGGGTCCTATGGGCTATGACAAGCTGGTGAAATTCTAGCTGGTTTAGAAATTCTAGCCATCCTAGTTGTTTAAGATTAAGACAGTGATGAGTTCTAAAGGAGAGCCGGTGGCAAATCTAGCAATATTATTATAGGAGATTGCCAGTTTATTGAGATTGCTTTTAGAAAGATTAGTGTATATAGGTGAAGCATACAGTAGGGTGGAGATTAAAGGAGTTCTGGCTATGGTGGTCCTGGCTACTGGTGTAAGAAAAGGTTTGATTCTATAAAGGGACCAAATTTCTTGTTGACTGTTTTTATTGTGCTCTTTATATGAGTATCAAAGGTAAGGTTATCTATTGTTATTCCTAAACGTTTAGTGGTTGAGTCGGGAGATATGTTAGTGCTATTTTTAGATACGAATGTGAAATTTATTGGTCTGGATTTTTGGGTTGGAGTGAAAATTAAAAGTTTGTTTTTTTGGGGGGTTTAGGATAAAGCAGCAGTTTAAAAACCATTGTTCCACTATATTAAATGCTTTTTGGGTCAGGGACTGTAGTTTGGTTGGAGAGGTGGCTGAACAAATTATTGTGGAGTCGTCTGCATATTGAATACAGGTGGTGTCAGGAATTAAGTGAAGGTCATTAATAAAAATGGAGAATAGAAGTGGGCCTAATATAGCCCTGAGGAACACCCAGGGAAATAGGGAGGCGAGAAGATAGATTGTTTTCCCATAGCACAGCCTGTTGTCTAAGTAAGACTTAAACCAGTTTATGGCTAGAGCATCAAGTGAGAGGGATTTCAGTACATTTAAGAGGAGCTGGTGATTGACCATGTCAAAAGCCTTAGATAAATCAATAAAAATTGCAGAGGAGAGAATTTTGTTGTTGTGTTTTTTGTTAATGAAGTCAGTGAAGGACAGAAGGGCAGTGGTAGTACTGCGGAAAGGTCTAAATCCATGTTGACAGTTGGCAAGTAAGTTATTTTGGAGTAGGTGGTTAAGCAGTTGCTTATGGATGCATTTCTCCATTATTTTTGCTAGAGGAGATAGTAGAGCTATAGGATGATAGTTAGAGAAGTCATTAGAATGTCCACCTTTGTGTAGTGGGATGATATGAGAAATTTTCCAGATAGCTGGAATAGTTCCTTCACTTATAGTTCTGTTTACCAGAATGGAAATGGGATAGGCTATGGCTTTAGCACCTTTTTGTAGATATTCTGCTGGAAGTTTGTCAGCTGAGGGGGTAGGTTTTAGTTTCAGGAGAAGGGAACAAATAGAGGAAGTAGAGACTGGTTGTAATTGAAATGATGGAGGTGGGTTTGTAATAGATGTAGACAGATTTGAGGTAACTGGAGATAGTTGACTAGCAAGAGTTTGGATGGTGTCTGTAAAGAAGGAATTGAAGGTATTAGCTGTTTGTGTGGGATTCTCAGGGTTAGAGCTTTATGGGTTAGGTGTGATAGATTGACCTGTGTGTAGTAGTTTGTTAATGCTAGTCCAGAACTTTTGTGGCTTCTTATGGTAAGTTTGTTGAAGTTGGAAGTAAAAGTTCTTTTTATCTAAGATGATGGCTGTTTTAGTATTATTTCTAAGCTGTCTGAAGGTTTGGTGGTCAGTGGGATTTTTTGTAGTATGCCATTTTGCCCAGGATTTGTTTCTAAGAATGATTTTTTGTCTAGTAGCATTAGAGAGCCAAGGGGCAGGTTTAGCTTTATGTTTAATAGATCGAGTTGGGGCATGATGGTCAAGGATGGCTAAGAATGGGGCATGATGGTCAAGGATGGCTAAGAATGTAGACTTAAAGTATTCCACTGCTTCATTTAGTGGGAGGGATTTTAGAGGTGACCAGATACACTGCCTAAGTTCTGCTTGGAAAAGTTCTGGGTTGAAATTCTTTTTGGTGCGGATTATCCTGAAACTGTTTGGGTAAGATGGGTTTGTTTTGTGTCTAATAATATAAGTTAGTGAGTGGTCACTTAGATCGTCTGGGAGGGTTCCTACTTGGTATGTTTGATGAGGAGGTATTAGTAAGAATCCAGTCTAGTATATTTTCTTTTTTATTGGATTTATTAATTCTGGTTGGGGAGTTAATAGTTTGTGAGAAGCCATATAGGTTAATATGGGTGGTAGGGTGCTCTGTATTGCAGGACTTCCAGTTGATATTAAAGTCTCCTAAGACTATGGTTTCTCGTGGGAGATTGATAGAAAGCCAGTTAAGGATATTTTCAAGGATTGTAATTTTATTTCGTGGAGGAAGGTAGATGCAAGTGATGTAAATAGATTTACTTGGGTTGATCTGGAATTTAGAAATCAGGATTTCAGCATTATTGTCAGAAGGGGGGTCTAAGGTTTATAGTGGTAACTTGAAACTGTGATTTAAAAAGGATTGCTACCCCTCCTCCCTTTTTGGTTATACGGTCTAGTCTAAGGATATTGTAACCTGGTGGGGTGACTTCATTGTCTTTAGTTATGGGTTTTAGCCATGTTTCAGATAGACACAGGATGTCAAATAGGTGAACATCTAGGAGGGCGTGGAGGTGGGCAATTTTGTTGTTAATGCTACGTATGTTGAAATGTGCTATATAGAGTGAGTTATCAGGCTTAGTAGGGGAATGGGTCCTAGAGTTATTAGGGTTGCTCTCTTTAGTGGCAGGGATATTGATTGGGCCAGGGTTAGGATGAATGTCCCCATCTATGAAGGAGAGGAGGTATATTCTGTTGATATGGTGATGAAGGTTACAATAAAAGTTAAGTGTTTTTTTAATATATAGCTTGAGATATTTAATGCGAGATACCCTGTGGTATTTAGCTAGTAGGTAGCAGGATTTGGCTGTGATGTTTACATAGTTTTAAGAGATAGCCATTATTGGTTTAGAAGTGTGTTTGGTGGGGAAGAAAAAGGTGGGGTATAGTGGTTGTTCATAGGATGTTAGTAGATAGGCAATAGTTAAAGTAGGTATAAGTGAGACCAAGAGTGATAGTTTTATTTGGTATGGGATGGGTAATGTAGCCATTATAATAGATTTATAGTGTGTAATACTTATGAGGGGTAAGTATGTGAGAACAGGTGAGGAGGTATGTTAACAGGAGGGTGATTGTTACAAGAAGGGATGGGAGGTCAGGTAATAATAGGTGTGTAGTTGAGACAAGGAAGGGTGGGAGTGTTAATGAGGTAGGAATTTGGATTCGCTCAGAATGTGATGGGGTGTAGTTACAGAGGAATAAATGTAGGAGCACTGGGGGTGGGTGGAAATTGGGGGCAGGGGAGCGGAGTGAGAGACAAGTGAGTGCAGCAGGAGGACAATCAGTGGAATGCTGACTGATAAATAGAAGTTATGTCCTTACCCATACGCCATGTGGTGGTGTGTTCATCATGCTGTTCTTACACATGGGTTGAGCGCGATCCTCGGCTCCGTGCGTCTTTCTGCTTCTGCATAAGCTCTGAGAGAGAAGCTCACAACTTCTCTATAATACTGCCTTTACTCTCAGACCTCAAACAAAGCAAAGAAACAAAACAATCAAACACATGCTACATTACAT
The DNA here is from genome assembly GCF_019279795.1 of Protopterus annectens. Taxonomy (NCBI): domain Eukaryota; kingdom Metazoa; phylum Chordata; order Ceratodontiformes; family Protopteridae; genus Protopterus; species Protopterus annectens. The sequence continues at coordinate 90,061,053 of NC_056749.1, forward strand.
ATGCACAGAAAGAATCTACAATAAAGAATATACATACATAATATAAACACATAATATATAAATATATATATATATAAACATATACCAACTAATAGTATGTATTGGCTGCCAACAGGCCAGAAGCTGGCCTGGCATCAAAGAACGTTCTTCCTGGGGTGGTAGGAGGAGGATGAAGGCGCGGATGAACAACGCACATGGATTACATAAGAAATATATGTGTCTATATGCATGATCGTGCTTAATCCGGTTCTTTGACACTAGCAGCCCCTAGCTGCGTCCCTAGCCCTACTCACGAGGAACTCACGGAGGAGGTTCGGAGCACAGTGGAACCAAAGGAAAGTGTGTCCCTCCCGGTGATTGTCTACCTTATGATATGATGTATGTGTGTAGACCTTAGACCAAGTAATAGTGTCCAGTGGTAGGCGGGCTGCATGAGCCAAAGATGTAGACAAGATGTAGATAGAATGTCCTGGGACTTTGGTAAGAGTTTGAAGGGTTTGATTTGAGCATAGATTATCAGACAATGCCAATATCCATTTAGAATTTTCAGAGTGGTAACTTCTAGTCAAGTCCTTTCCTATTAAAAGCCACAAAGAGCTGATCTGTTTTCTGTGATCTTTGTTCTATCAAGTAAAATCTTAGCTATCTGTGCTGTCTGTGAACATCTAATTTATAATACATACTTTTTTGTTGTTGAGTTTTTGAAGTGGAGAGAAAATGGTGTTCAATGGACTGATTAATATTGTTACTTTAGGAGGAAGGATGAATTAGTTCGAAGAGAAACTCTGGTGGAGTGAAAGATCAAATAAGGATTGATTAAGAGAGGAAGTTCAGATAAGGCTTAAGTTCAGATAGCGAAGCTAATAAGTAATAGCTACCAGATTCCAGATAAAAATTTTAAGGGAGCAAAGTCAAGAGGCAGGAAGGGGGCAACATTAATTTTAGATAACAAATTCAAGACTCAAGGTGACGTGACCGGGTATCTCCGGATGGATTCATATGGAAAAAAGGCTTTAAAAAGTCTGTGAGCTATAACAGGAGCTCCAAGAGCTCCACATTCTTCATCCAATGGCAGCCAATTGAACAGCTAATTGAACTCTTAGTGGCAGGAGACCCTGCAGGAGATGGAATAATAAGGTATCTAACATATTATATACTCCCAAAAGGAGCTACATGGTGTGTATTCACAGAACACAAATCGCCCATTTGCTAGCATATGTTTTAGTAGTGGAAAAAAGTATGTGAGCTTTATGCGGAATCCCTGACCATCCTGGACAAAAGATCAACCCTGTGGGTGAAAATTGGAAGATAGAAAGCTAAGAGCAGAGCGGGAGGATGCTGGACTGCTGGGATGGGGACAGGAGGGAGCTGTCTGGCTCTGGCTCGCAGGTCCAGCTCATCGTCCAGAATCCAGGGTCTCCCCGAGGGGGAAGGGAAACCAAATTTGGCAGGAATGGCAATGGGCCAGGATGAGGCCAGAGGACCTGTGTGAGGGAGAAACTTCCTGCTTTCTGAGAAATGAGAAAGAAAAGGAGATATCAGAGGAAAAGGAGAGCCAATAAACAATCCCTCCCTAACGGGGGGAGGGGGGTGGAAGTAATAGAAGAACTCACCTGCCTGGGCATTTGAGCAAAGTAGCTCCTGCATTTGGGTCGGCCTGAAGGTTGAAAACAGATGTAAAAAATTGACCCCACCAGGGAATTTAGGACCCACTCGCCTGTGAACACATTTCTCTTGCTCTCCTGTCGGGTGTGGGCTTTTGGATGTGTAGATTATTTTCTGCACTATTATTAAGCCGTGCCACTCTCCACCGCCCCCCTAGCTCTCTCAGCCATAGCTGATAGCTCTGGCCTGACTTGGTTGTTTATGTTGTTTACATTGACATGTCCGTCCGACTGAAGGTCCGCCCTAGAGGGAGAAGGGGAGCAAAAGTGTTGCAGCTGCTGAACCACTGCCCTCAACTCCTGAGCATTGATGTGACTCTGTACCATTCATGGTTGATCCCCTTGCCTTGGACTGTCTGTCCTGACCATGCCACCCCTCCTAGTCAAGCGTCCTGCGTCACGTAACTGGGTGCGTGGGCAGCACAAACGGTCTCCCAAAAGTTGGCACGACTTGAGCCACCCTTTTTTTGAAGTTTGCAGTATTTGCAGAAGATTCTGTGTGTGTTAGAGGTGTTGAACATTGCTTATGTGTAGCCATTGCAGACCAAATTACTCATGTGTGCAGCACATTGTATATTTCAGGGGGAGGCTGACTCCAAGGAGGCCTTTCAGTACTAGTTTTGCATGAGAGGAGATTTCATCTGAGTAAGTAGAAGACGGTATGAGAGATAAAGAGTAGAAGATCGTGATGGGGAAGCTCTAAAATCAACTGTCGTGTTGCTCCTTTCCCTCAGAAGAAACAAGTATTTGTGATGGTTGAAGTAAGGATTTTCCTGACAAGATTATTTCCCTCCTAGGTGAACACGAAAAGAAGAACAAAGTTCTTGGAACCTTAGGGTGGGTGGTGGTGTGGCAAAAGAGTACAGAAGTGTAATGCCTGGCGCAGACGGGATCTGGCAAGATCCTCTCCACCCAAATCATGGATTTTGAGCTGAGACTTGGGGGCTGGGGAGAAAGGGCCAGGGCCAGGCATGCGGTGAAGACCCTGGTCCAGGCAGGCAGCGGATGAATTCAAAATGACCCATGATGAGCCGTGATGTGGTATGATCTAGTGATGACATCTGAGTTCTGGCCATTAGTCGCTGATCTATAGATTCCTTGAGATCTATTGAGCACTTCCTTAGACCTGTCGAAGGTGTTGAAATTTCCAAGGTTAGCAGAAGCTTTCTTTTATCTGAAGCCCCTTGTTTTCTTTGGACCTTGAGGAGTAAGTCCAGTAGAAATCCCAGTCTGGAACTCAGGACTGGTTGGAAAGAAACCTTGGCTTGGCTCTGGAATTTCGGTGCTGCTGGCTCTCTACTGGGGGAGCTTTCCTTGGAGCAGCTTTTTTGATTCTGGGAGAGGTATGCCCTAATGAGTGGTAAAGGGTAACCAGGGATTTTTCTTGTTTTACCCACTGTATAGAAAGGTAGGCAGCCAGGCCTGCCACGACTGTGAGGTTATAAAGTAGTAGACAGGCCTCGCCTCAGGCTCCCTCTCAGGAGTGCTGGAAATCAGACCAGGCTGGTCGGTTTACATCTCCCTCTCTGCCTCACTCTGTTGGTTTAGGCCCTCTGCTGCCACCCTTCCCTCTTCCCTCTGCCTCTGCAGGGGGGCATCAGGGGCATCACCCGAAGACTCCTCCTGATCCAACCATGGGTTTTGACCGCTGTGGCTTTTGGGTCCACTTTTTGTTCACCGTGTGTCTCGTCTTTGGGGAGGAAACTCAGAGGGTTGATGGAAATCACACCTTGGGGGGCGAGAAAGGAAGACTTCCCCTCCCTTTACCACATAATGGGGCTGTGGCATCCAACCAAAGAAATGGGCAAAGGCTAATGAAGGCTTCATAAGTGAGCATTCCCCAACCAAAACTGAAATCGGAGCTCAATGGCTGGGGCTGCAAGAGTAACGGGTATTAAGGTGAAGCGGTCTAACAGCCCATGGACGCCCGCATCTATAATTGGCCTATTCTGTTGGGTATGTCTCTGACCTTTGACTAGATCCTCCCCCCTGAGGTACAATGGGTATCTCAGTTCAGATCTTCTGTAGAGCGTGTAAGCTCAACCAAATTGGTCCTATCGATCCATCGCAAAACTGAAAAAGCTCCTGTCTCGGACCATCATTACAGAACAAACTAGGGAAATTTTTAGCTGGAGAGACCCTAGAGCTACTCTCCTTTTCTCTTTAAGAGCTGGATCTGTCCCTGCCAGCCTACTGGATTTACTGGAACTTTCATGAGTGGCACCGGACTGTGCCTAGGGTTTCGAGCAATTTTGCGTTGTAGTGTGACTTGAGCTCTCGGCTGTGGAGGAAGCCGCCAGTTCCCTTGCTGCTCAGGGACCCTGGCTAGAACTGAGAAGGCACCTGGGAGGAAATGCCTGTGCAGAACAAGCTCTCAGTCAGTCAGCAGGGGGAGAAGGGAGAGGACTCTTAGTCAGATTCTCTGACTCATCTCAATCAGTCCTAGGGGTCCAGTAGGGGAGGGAGAAGACAAGTTCCTCAAGTGTCACCCTTTCAAGGGAAGAGGAGAGAATCCTTCTGTCTCCTGGACAGACTCCAAATTCCTCAGCAGGTTCAGGGTTCCTGGGGGAGGAAGTGAGGAGGCCTGATGTGGCCCCAGGGGTAGCTGAGATGTGAGGCACGCATGCCACGCTGGGACGGAGGGAAAATGGGTGTTGTCTGAATTATTGGAGGTGAGAGGTGGAAGAACAGGTTGGTTCCACTGATGAAGAACCTTGGACCTCTCGCCGGATCTGACCAGTCCCGATCGCGGGGAGGGTCCCCGGTAACAACACCTTCGAGAAGAATCCCGGCATCGGCACCGACCCTGAGCACGGAGGCATCGACCCGAGGGTGTCCGAAGGACTTCTCCCCAGACGAGGAGGAGGACTCGCCTCGGGGCGAGACGGCCCCGAGGTCTCCAGAGCCCCGGAAGAAAAGTGACTGAAGTCCGGTCCGGGCACCGGCCTCATCGGAGAGAGTCGAGGCGAGTTCCAATGCGAGAAACCTCTCGAGGAGGAGGAAAGGGAAAGCCACTCCGGGAGGAGAACAGCTCAAGGAACGCGGAGGACTGGAAATCTCACCGAATAGGCCTAAGATGGCAATACAGATGCAACCGGTCTATCCAGAAAATGGAACCGGATCAGTTTGGAGGAAGAAAGGGCGGAGCCCAACCGTGGATCGGAATCCGACCGTTTCCAAAATCGTGAAAGGGAGAAGACCGTCCAAGAGACCCGGTCCTCAGGAAAGGTTTAAGGCGGGAGAACCCCATCGGCGGTGTGGAGACGTGCTCCCACCCTAACCCAAGAGCTCGGAGCTCAGGACGCCCCTTCACTTGTGGACTTCTTAGAGGACTCCCTGGAGGAAGAATCTTCTCATTGCTGTTTCCCGGCTCTACCTTCATTGACAGAGCTTCACGGCCGATTCAGAAGAGATCCGTCGCCTCCTGAAGAAGCATCCAGTGACAGATGGAGCAGTCCTCTCACTCATGGAGAGGCCCAAGCAAAGAGTGAATCTCTATACAGTCCTCTCCCTAGTGGGAGAGGGTGAAGGGCAGTAGAAAAGAATGAAGGGTTGTCTCATCGAAGCGCCAACAACAGGAACCACAACGCTTTGACACCTGAATTCTGAAATCACTGACACCTTGAAAAAAGAGACAAACCAGTAAAAGGCAGCCAACCAAAATCCTCATCATTCGTCAAAAGAGAAAAAAAATCAAAAACCGATACCAAAGTTAAAAAACTAAAAATACAAAGGGTGACCATCCCGGAATCATAAGGAACTGTCCCAAAAACATTAAATACGTGAAGACAAAACTAGAACCATAAACAAATAATACAAAACCACAGAATATTAGAATAAACATCAACACAAAACAAAGATGCAGAATCGGCAAACAATAAAAGTTGGGTAAGATTAGCTAGGACTAGCTCAGAAGAAGCTCCCTGGTAAGTTAAGTTAAGGAAGTTGGAGAGAAAAAATAAGTAGAGAAGCAGAATTTCAAGGCTAATAGTGGGAGAGTACAGTAAAGCAGGAGGTGTGGAAAGAGAATAGTAACAAGGTGAGGACAGTAGTCTGCTAAGAGGGGAATTTAAGAGGGCCACACATACTTTCTTCCTTCCTTTGGTAGAGTACAGGGGAGGACGTATAGGGTGTTGAGACAGCTGATAAGTTGGGAAGGGTCCTTTGTTGCCAAGGAGGGTTTTTAACCCTGTTGGAGCATAGGCCAGCTGGAGTGCTATTGGCAGATATAATAGAAGACAGCAAGCGAAGAGAGAGAAGAAATAAAACACTTAGTAAGGTAGTTCAGCTGCAAATGCCTAAGCATATACATAAACTACAACAATTATGCATATATTCCCAAAAACAGGTTTTGAACAGGAATGGCTTAGAGCTTTCATCTATTAAACAGTTAAAGACCAATACTGGATACTGTAGGATACTTAATCACTTTGGTCAGAGGTTATAATCAGTACATTTGTAAAGTCAGAGCATGGTTAATTAACACACAGAATGTTACTGCCCTTCATACAACTACAGTTAAGATACATATATCTCTATACTGGTATCTGTACACAGATAAGACACTATGCTAGAGCTGACAAAAAATATAACAGTCATATGTAGAAGTACTATAAAGCAGTTACTGTATGTTTAAAAATAGTACAAGTACTAAAAAAAAACAGTTTCTGTATGAATTAAAATAGTGTTATCATTTAGTTGTTTATCCGGTTCACTGTGAACACACTGCTTGCATATGCCATAAGTATTGACATCTGTTTAGCTGCAGTGTAATAAGCCACAAGGCTAGAAAGTTTCTAGGATTATAGTTATGAATATTTAAATCTTGGGGGAGGTTGAAGGTTATGGCTAAAATATTTAGACTGTTGCAAAACCTGTACGTCTATTTGCTTCTGTTTGCCTAGTTTAGCTAAGGTAGTTAAGAGATTGTACATTATGCATTAGAAGAGGCCTGGGTATTTAGAAGTTGCTCCACATGTGTGGCTAATTGCTATGCAGTGTCTGGTATACACGCCTATTAAGCCGGCAGTATATCATAGTGAAAGTATGGCTTCCATGTTCGCTCGTGTTCCCTACAAAGAAAAAGCAGGTGTAAGTAGGTTCAGAGCGAGGTAGCGCCTATGCAGGCAATAGAAAAAATAATATACTTTATTTAGATTAAGGCTACAACTAGAAAAAATACCTTTTTTCTAATTCCCTATTTAAAAATACATTACGTGTGTGGCTAAAGTGTAAGCGTCATCTTGTTAGACTCGCATACTTAGCAGGTAGTGAGTAGCTGTAATGGTTACTCTTGTATTTATCTACACATGTTGTAAAGAGTGCAGGCTGGTAAGCATAGGTTTCGAGTGAGGGTAAGCCTGTAAAGGGAGTTAAAGTTAGATAATAATATTTCACTAGATCCCCTCTAGGAACAGGAGCGCTAATAGCGTTCGAAGGATTTGTTCCCTTGAAGGCTTGTAGGGCTGCTGCGGCTCTACATACAAGTATCACAAAGTATGAGACTGTCAGTATAACTCCAGTACAAGAGCAAGCCCAAGATTGCCGATAGTGCACTCACGAGTAATCACAGCATTCACAGCGGACTATAGGAACAGCACAAGATCTAAGGACCTAAAGGACCTCACAGGGAGGTATATATGCAAACAGTGGGTATTAATTAAAATCTTCAGCCTTTCAGGGATTTCGCAGGTTACCCTAGCACTGCACCACGTGGAAATGCTATAACAGCAGAGCGTGGAGATTTAAAATATAAAACGCCAGCCAGTAACAGAAACAGTCAAAAAAGCATAACGGAGTGTGCGAGTAGAGGATAAAATCAATAACAACTGTTCTACAAACAACAACAATGAACAATCACAAATACAGTACTTACACAGGATTACAAAAACCCAGTCGCCAGGAGTGCACAGCAGCCAGGGGATAACTAGGGAATTAAAGATGGCGCCAGGAAGGGCAGGTAGTATATATGAGGTTAGAGAGGATGTGAGGTAAAAAGGGGAGGGGGGTGGGAAAAACAACAGGTAAAAAGGCTGGGAGGGGGAGGATAGGGGTTGATTAGCTAAGAATGCAAGGAAGGATAGGAAAGGGAAGAGAGAGTAGAGCAAAGGAAGCAGAGAGTTGTAATGCAAGGGGGATATAGCAGTAATTGGGATTGATGGTTGAGATATTCACAGGTCTAGGTATATAAGAAGAGACAAGTGAGTGTAGCAGGAGGACAATCAGTGGAATGCTGACTGATAAGGTAAGTTAAGTTAAGGAAGTTGAAGAGAGAAAAGATAAGTAGAGAAGCAGAATTTCAAGGCTAATAGTGGGAGAGTACAGTAAAGCAGGAGGTCACTGACTCTCTTCAAGAGGAATCTTGATGAGTGGATGGGAGATCGTAGGTTTATCCCGGGTATCACTTCTGTGTCACTGTTAGACAGAGGCACAGTATACTAACCTCGAAAAAGGGCATAGCAAAATTAATTTAAAATGGGTGGCGAAAGCCAAACACACTCTGGCTAGGCTTATAAATGCCCTAGGGCAGATAGCCTAGTATGAACCTATGAAAGAGGATAGTAACAAGGTGAGGACAGTAGTCTGCTAAGAGGGGAATTTCCTGGGGTTTGGGATGGACGGAAGATGGAGACCATGTGAGGGTGCCACCTAGTTGCCAGGAACTGGTATTACATTAGTAGTAATTTTAGGGGAAGGCTGGTCTAGGGCTGAAAAAGGATGCTCAGTTCAGAGAAGGTAGTGAAAGTCCAGACAGGGGCAGCTTTTAAACTACAGGTTAAAAAGGGGAGTATGGCTGCAGGCTGATAAGTCTTTACTTACATAAGTGAGGAACATACATACTACAAATTAGCTATATAGCAAGTTTGAGGACCACACATACTTTCTTCCTTCCTTTGGTAGAAGAGTACAGGGGAGGACGTATAGGGTGTTGAGAGAGCTGATAAGTTGGGAAGGGTCTTTTGTTGCCAAGGAGGGTTTTTAACCCTGTTGGAGCATAGGCCAGCTGGAGTGTTTCTTCCTTCCTTTGGTAGAGGAGTACAGGGGAGGACATACAGGGTGTTGAGACAGCTGATAAGTTGGGAAGGGTCCTTTGTTGCCAAGGAGGGATTTTAACCCTGCTGGAGCGTAGGCCAGCTGGAGTGATTCTTCCTTCCTTAGGTAGAAGAGTACAGGGGAGGACGCATAGGGTGTTGAGACAGCTGATAAGTTGGGAAGGGTCCTTTGTTGCCAAGGAGGGTTTTTAACCCTGTTGGAGCGTATGGCAGGTGGAGTGTTTCTTCCTTCCTTTGGTAGAAGAGTACAGGGAAGAAGTAGAAGACGGGAGAATCACTGCTGCCTGTGCTAGAAGGGAGTCACCACAAAGATCTTTGGAGTTTCCTTCTGAAGTTTCAGAAATATCCTGGATTTCAGTTAAAACGATGGAAAAGCATGGAGGAACATTTCAGTTCAGGGAAAGGAAAAGGCATCTCTCTTCCAAGCCTTGTTGCATGAAGTCCTGGAGCAGAGTCTTGTTTGGAGAGGAGACAGACAGGCCTAACTTGAGGAACCCACTTAGGTGGATCAAATCTTGGAAGACCCCCGAATCTAGTTTCCATTTGTGAGGGTCTGCGCTTATCCTGCTCATTTCATCTCCCACACAATTTTGCTCTGACAATGTAGGACACCTGTAGAGTGACACTGTGCTGTGAAGCTATATCACAAGCTAACACAGCTAGTCTGCAAATGGGGTACCATCCTGGATCTCCCAAACCCCCTTATATGTTTATGTACCACGTAACTGTGGTATTCTCTTTAACAGCCTGAAGAGGTCTAGGGGACCGCAGATGATTCAGGGAGTTCAGTGTCTTGATCAGGACAAGCTACATTTTTATATTTATTTGCTTGCATCTGTCCTTAGTGTCCCACACAGCATGTACTTTTAAACTTCCAAAAACTGCTCCCCAAACAAAGTCTGGGATGTCTGCTGTGCCTGACTGCTTTGGAGCAGACAGGTAAGGAGAGACCAAGATTTAGGGGAATTTGCTGTGTCCACCAAGTGATTTCTCTTCTGACAAACCCCAGCACTGGGATTTGAGAAACAGAGGATGTTGGTGGGAACAAAGACTTCAGATACCATTGCATCTTTCTCATGTGGAGTTTTGCCAGGGGGGGGGACTACGAGAATCACTTATATCAGGAGACCCAAAATCCTGAGGTATTTCCTCACAGTGAACAAACTTTGAGTGTAAAACCTTAGACATAGGTCTAGATCTAGATTTATTTTTTCCTGCAGAAGAAAAGTTCTTTGAAGTGTCTAGCTGAAAGCCTTAGAACACAATTACTGACACTTGGAAAAAACTCTGCAAGTTGTCTAAATATGGAAAAATGTGGATACCCTGTAACTTGCAATGAGCTATAAAAAAAAAAAAAAGGTTATGTACCTACCATAACATTCCATCTGTGTTGCCCATTTTCACTCTTCCTCAACTGTTTGGATCAGATCCGATCCTTGGATCCAGCTTGTCTGTTACTAAAGCTCATGGCAAGCATAAAGCTCTCAAGCTCCTCCCTTAGCGATAAAGCACCAATTTGTAGTATACCCCCCACACACACACACACACACACATATATATATATATATATGCAAACACACACACACACATATAAATATATATATATATATATATGCAAACACACACACACACACACACATATATATATATATATATATGCAAACACACACACACATATATATATATATATATATATATATATATATATATATGCAAACACACACACACACACATATATATATATATATATATATATATATATATGCAAACACACACACACATATATATATATGATAGGGAGTCTAGGCCATAGTCCCGGAAAAATTATCAAGAGTCTTACACACACTTTAAACAATTAGTGACTTGTGTAATGGAAGAAATTAAAAGTTATGTTTTTTTTTTTACCATAACTAGCAATCTGTGTTGTCCATTTTCATTCCTCCTCAACATATGGGTTTGGATCCAGTCCTCGGACCCAACTCAGCCACTTATTCCAGACTAAGGATCCACCTCTCCAGTTCCTCCCTCTACCCATAATGTACTATTGCATCCCCAAAGCTTCACAAAGAGTTTGCTACCCTATCCCTATAGTAAAACAGGCAGGAATAGTTTGATAGAGCAGGCCTCAAACCTGGAACTGTAGGTTCCAATACAGTCCAACAGGTCTCTCCAGGAACTTGGATGGGGGAATGGATGAAAAGGAAGTTGAGGAAGAATGAAAATGGACAACACAGATGTCTAGTCATGTTAAGAACGTAAGTTTTAAATCTGATGATGTCCTTTTCATTGTTCGAAAAACAAATAGCCAGCACTCAACTGGAGCAAACATCTTTTAATGTACAAAAACAGACCAGTTTCGGCCCAGTGGCCTTTTTCAATGTAAAACACCATCAGTATATACATCACCTTATATATCCAAATTTAATGGAATAATTAATCCCCATTAAACAATTACAAATGTTCATTAAGACCAGGTGAAACCAGTCCTCCCAATTTCACAATCCAAGATTTTTCTTTTCTATTTAACACATTATGCCAACCACTTTTCATTGATCTGTGCCCCAAAATTCTATCAATGACAATAAATTTAAAGGTAGCTGTCTTATATGTAATGGTATGTTTATAAAGCATTAGCTGAATATTTATTTCTAATACTGCTTAGATGTTCTGAAATATGGAATTTTAATGGTCTGGAGGTCTGACCAACACAAAAGGCTGTGCATGAGCAAACTGCCAGAGAGAACACCCAATCACTATTACAGTTATCAAACATTCTTATGGAAAAAAACTTTAGATGTATTCTTACTTGAAAACTCTTTCGTTGGACAAATAAAATTACAGAAAGAACAATGGCCACAAGGATGAGACCAAAGGGTAGAACTCTGAAATGGTTGCGACTGTCTTCCAGCCAGAATCATAAAAATCTCCTGGATCTGTTCATCGTAATATGACAGTATGCATACTGTAGGTCTATTGAGCACATCCAATTGTCCTTTTCCAAAAAAAATGAAGAATGGATTGAACAGTCACCATCCAGAACTTGGGCTTTCAATTGGATCTGTTTAAGATGCTGAGATCCAGAATTGGTCTCCAGTCCAGTGTCTTCTTTGGCAATAAAAAGAACCTTGAGTAAGTTCCAGATTCAAGCTGGTCTGGGGGGGTTCTTTTGGATGACGTTTTCTAGCAGCCTTTAAATTTGTATTGCTGCTTGTTCCCTCTGACTGGGGGGGTTCAGAGAATTTTCTTGAATTGGGAGGATAGAGGGAAAATGGTATTACATAACTTCTGGAAATGATCCTCTGCCCCCTAAGTATCTGTTCTTATTTCTAGCCAGGCTCTCCATTGCAGGGACAAACAACCCCTGACTGCCTCCAGAGGAGGCCAACTGGGCCACCTTTCAGGAGCGCTGAAAAGGTTTACCAAAGAAAGAATCTATGAAACCTTGGTTCTGTGGGCCAACTCTGCCACAAGGGTGGCATCTACTGTTTGAGTTGCCCCTTCTGCCTCCTGGAGAACCTCCTCCATGTGTGTCCTAGAAAGATCCTTGGGACTTTTTGAACCACATTTTATCCCACCTCGATGATTCCTTGAAAACGATCTTTGAGGTGTGGAAAAACATATGCCTATGGCACAGAGTGTCTTTCCGTACTTTTCACACCAGGATAAAGCATCGTTAATCTTGGGGACAAAAAGATGTGCAGTCAAAAGGAGCACTGATGAACAAAGACTTAAAGGGCTTCACAAAATCACATAAGTGAATCCAGGTAAGTCTCCTAATGGCAACACCTGAACCCGCTGCTCTACCGGTTCCTTCTGTCACATTAAAAATGAGCCTCAATGAGGAGTTGGACAGTGAATGTAGGGTAGCCAACTGAGAGGTGACAGATTCTTTCATCTCTTCAGAAATGGATCCTGAGAGGGTAACTGACAGCTACTAAATCAGGTCCCTCTGTAGTCTCGTGAAATGTGCTAAATAGTCCAGAGACCTTAAGGCGACGGTCACTGAAGTATAGACATACTTCCAGAATCTGTCCATCACCTGAGACTCCTTGTTGGGAGGGGAATGAACAAAGGAACATTCTTCTGCAAGTTCCTTCTTAGTGGCCTCTGCCACTACCATGGCATCAATAGGCACATCCTTAGGCCAAAATTGCTCATCTTCTGGAGCTGTTATGATTTTATCCAACTTCCTGGAGATTAGCTTAATGGTATCTGGGTCTTGCCATACCCGCTGCGAGATCAAGTTAATGAGCTCTTCAGTGGGTGGAGTCACCCAGGAGGTACTGAACACCTCCAACAAAGGGTTGCTGGGCTTCCAGTCTCCTCTCTGTTTTAGTATCTCCAAGATGTCTCTGAATGAGACATCATCAGTAGGTGATTGTGGGGACCTTTGGCCCTGTTCAAAATCTGTATCTTCAGTGATAAATTCAGGGGAATCTAAATGCTTCCTCTTCCATCTTCTCTTCTTACGGACTTCCTCAGCAGGGTACTCTGGGGAAGTGTCACAAGAAATGGGGATACCCTGATGGAAGCCTGGGGTTTTGGTACTGGCCGTCCGTGTGGAGAGGGATAGTTGAGACTCCCAACACAGAGACAGCATAGATGTAGACAAAGAGTCCAAGGGGGTAGGCGCCGTCTAAGCCAAGGGTGCAAACAAGGCTCTCTCCATGACCGCAAAGGTGGGTCACCCTGGTGAGGGATAGAACTCTGTATCTAAGGCCAGACGATCCATGGTCCCTCCCTGCCCAGAGGACAGTGCAGCAGAGGCTGAAGTCAGAGACAAACTGATCACTGCCGAGGCCCCAAGGTATAGAGACAGCTCTGAATTCCTCCGAGTCAAGTGAAGCACCTTGGACCAGACAGGGTAGAACTGGCGCCGAGAACTCACTGGATCTGACTAAACCATAAAGCTCAGAGCAAGCCTCAGATCAGAGAACAAAGGAATTCTCGGATCTGAAGTTAAAAGGCCAGGATGACTCAGATCCAAGGGCTCCTAGACTTTGAAATCAGTCAGAGGAGGAACTGGCAAGAGTGGAGTATTGGAAGTAAGGATCTTCTGACCCAAAGTGAGTAGGAGCCATAAGGATCACAGACTGTCTCTGCGTCGAGAGAATTTTCCTTACTAACCTCTCCAGATTGACTTCTGTAAGGCTTCTGGAACAGTGAGTAGACATTCCTGAAGGAGATCTTGGCCTTTCTAAGAAGAGGGAAGGAACTCTGAAGGGAACTTGGTCCACTGAGGGGGGGGGGGCATTTTGTTCAGGGTAAAACTACCACATCAGCAGGTCATTGTGTCTGATCCAAGGTGTGTTTAATTTTGAAGCTTTTTGGATCTGAAGACAGAGTCAGATCCAAGAATTTCATCTTTATTTGTCTGTGATCCAAGGCTGAAGTCAGGTCTATAAATTTTGGCTTCTTCCACTCTCGAATCCAAGGGAACAGATGGATCAGGAAGAGGCCTTTTTGAGGACTCATAAGATTTAAAAGAAGCAGGAGAAGTGCCAGAAATTTTCCTAGATTTTTCTTTAGAAGGTCCAGATAACACCTCGCTAAAGGAGGACGGAAGTAAACCTTTCAGTATCAATTTGTTTTTATGTTCAATCAGAACCATTGGGCTGAACAATTTTCTTGGCGATGAAGGGGTCCAAGACAGTATACGCAAAGCGTATGAGCATCAGAAAGGGGTATTTTTCTGACCACATTTTCCACACTTTTTAAAGCCCGCTGGGCTTTTATCTTTTTCCAACATCTTAACAATTACCTCTAACTACTAAAACAATCACAGTAACTACCAAAACTGTAATAAAGATTCTAACTAAATCAGAAAACTATAACAGTTTGTTTTTAACATGAAAGGGAAAGAGAAAGAGTCTACCTACAAATGTAGTGAAGAACTATGACAAGCATTCAAGAGAAAGGGAGAAAGGAAAATATTAACTATAGTATTCCACAGAGTACACTAGCACAAGAATGATAAAGACAAGAGAAGAAATACAACCATAAACAGAAGAAAAACACACTTATCTAAATTCAAGCTCAAAAGACTAGCAACCACATATTTCACTGGAAGCAGCAAACAAGATCTGAGGTAATGGGAGTTGGTGCATTCTGGGTAAGGGAAAAGCTCGAGAGTTCTAAGTTGCCACAAGCTTTTACAATGCCCTAGTCTGATATGAACCCATCAGTTGAGGACAGAATGAAAGCCGACAACTTCAGGTTACATGTTCTTGAGCAAAAAGCAGATGATGTGGACATGGACTTGGCTGAATGAGCCTTAGGAGGTTTAGATTATGTCATGCCTTTCTGAGAATAAATCCAAGACAGACAATATGTTATCCATTTTGCTTTGCTAGAGTGATACTGGATAAGCTAGTCATTTTGGAGAAAAAGAAACAAAGAATTGTTCTGATTTTCTGAACTGTCTTTTCCTGTGAAGGTAGAAAGCTAAATGGCCATGTACATCAAGAAGATGCAGCATATATTCTCCTTTATTGGAAAATTTTAGAAAGAAAACTAATAAATGGATGGATGGTTAATGTTATTCTCAAAGGCCACTTTAAGTAAAAAGGAAGGGTTTCTCTGAATGGAAACCCTATCCTTATGAAAAATTATATAAGCATATTTTGAAGACAAAGCCTGGAGTTCAGATATTTTTTTTGCAGATGTGATGACTACGAAAACTGTTTTTCCATGACAGAAACTTCAGATCAGATTTAGCTGAAGGCTCAAAAGGTTAGGCCTTGTAGTACAACTGTCAGACTCCAAGGTGGTGAGGGACCTTTTACTGAAGGCCTTAGAAAAAAATTATTTTCATGAAAACTTTACATACTTTGGATGAAGCCATAGAAATATGTCTGTCCCTATGTGAAAATTAGAAATCGCTGTCACTTGTACTTTAATTGTAGAGAAACTAGCTCCTTTCTCAAAAAGTGTTGTCAAGAAATGGAAAATCGTAGAGACTGGGACAGAAAGGGGATCGATGTCTTTATTCAAAGCCCAAAGGGAGAATCTGTTATATTTGCTTTTGTATATTTTTTTTAGTAGATTATTTTTGAGAAGCTAAAATAATATCACAAACAGGGGAAGAAAGCCTGCACTAACTATTACTGAAAGTGAAAAAAACATACGGTTATAGTCTTGGATCTCAAATATTGGGATGTTGGACCCCTAATGGATGTGACAGGAGGGAGATCCAGAGTTGGCTCAGGTATCCATGGAAGGTAAAAAAGATGAGACAGTAGATATAGGGAAACCATACATGGCGAGGCCAGCAGGGGGCAATGAGTATTACTGAGTTTTTCAACCTGCTTGTTTTCTGTAAACATTTTGGAATCAGGGGAAGAGGAGGGTATGTATAAAGGAGACCAGAGGGCAAAACATAAACTAGAGCATCTCTCCCTGAGGGGGGATCAGAGTAAAGTACCTGCTGCAATTGCTGTTGAGGGGAGTAGCAAATAGGTAGCAGCAAGTTTTGCCCCAATGCCAGAAAATCTTCTCTCTGCCACAGACTGATTGAAAGACCACTGGTATGGCATCAAAATGGATCTGCTTAGCTTGTCTGCTAGAATGTGGGTTTTCCCTCGAATGTGCGTTGCAATTAGAAAGCGGTCTGACAAGATTGCCCATTCCCATACTCTCGTGGCCTCTCTGCAAAGGGATTAAGATAGAGTTCCTCATTGTTTGCTGATGTACCAGACTACAGACATGTTGTCGGCCTTAACTGCAATAGTCCCCAAAGGGAGATCATCTTGAAAAACCTGCAACGGTAATAGGACTGCTCTCATCTCTAGGACATTGATATGCAACTTGGTCTCTTGGGGGGACCATGTACCTTGGACCGTTCTTCCAAAGGAATGCCCCCACGACCCCAACTGAGAAGCATCAATGGTTACTATAGCAGTAGGTGCTGGTAGAAGAAAAGGTCTGCCTAAGTGTAAATCGTCCAGTTGTACCCATCATCCAATGTGTTCTTTGCAAACTGGGATGAGCCTGACTGGAAAGGACAGGGGTTGATATAGAATGCATCACTGTACAGCTAAAGTCCACTGTAGACCCTGCATAAAGAACATTGCCAAAGGAAATAGTTTGATGACTCCTGCCATGGAACCGAATGCCTGCAGAACTGACCTTACTGGAGAGTTGACTGAGCAAGGAGAAAATGGACTAGACACCTTACAGTGGAGATACGATGAGGAGGTAAAGAGGTTACCTGTTTTATAGCAAAATACCGGCCATCTGTTTTGTTGCGTCTAGAAAAACATCAATTAACTCCAGGCTCTGGACTGGGGTTAGGTTTGACTTGGCATGATTTATAGTTATGCTCAAAGAATTGCAAATCTGGAGTAAATAGTTCCTGGTATGTAGAAGTAGATGCTTGGAAGGAGGGATGAGGAGCCAGTAGTGTAAATATGGAAACACCAGGAATCCCTTTAGTCTCAAGTGAGCTGCCACTACTGCCATGCATATGGTAAACACCCTGGGGGCTTTGGTGAGTTCAGATGGTAGGCCTCTGAACTGGTAATGACTGGCTCCCAGTCAGAAGCAAAGATGTCTTCTGGATCGCTTGTCTACTTTAATATGATCGTATGCATCCTGAAGATCTATAATACACATCCAATAACCCATGTATAAAAAGAGTAGAATGGACTGGACCATGCCCATTTGGATCTTTGCTTTCTTTATGTACTGGTTTAAGTTGCTTAGATCCAAAACAGGCCTGAGATCCCCTGTTTTCTTTGGCACTAAAAAGAAGCGTGAATAAGTTCCGAAGCCTATCTGGTCTGGAGGGATACAACGCTGACACTTTGGCTCAGAGACACACTCCGACTTTATCAGAGCAAACCTAGCCAAGGATATAGTCAGAGTGGAGGAAGAAGCTTTTGTCACATCAGACACCACACACAAGATGGATCTGAGAAGGAGAGAAAATAGCATTAGAATTTGTTGGCATACTCATAGATCTGACAGGGGATGGAGCTGGTAAAACCCCAATCTGGATCTGGGCCCTGAGAAACTTATGCATCATCCTATCCATATCTGCTTCTGATACGCTCCTGGAGGACCTAGAGAAGGAAGAGGAAGGAGGCTATGAATGTTTCTTTGGGGTCTGAAGCAACCTTGAAAGCAGGGTATGTGATACTGACTTTACTGTAAACTCCGGAGTAGCACTCCTATAAGCAGATCCCCGCTTAGGATCAGAGGACTTTGGATCCAAGGGAGTCATTGTTGGATAAATGGTAATTATGGAAGTCTTAAGATCGGACAATGTAGGATCCGATAATTCTTTTAGTCTTTGTGGGAGGTTCTGAGGAAGACTTGAGGGACTTTGGAGAGGAGTGCTTCCTATGCTTCAAAGCAGCTGACCTGCTATGTTTAGAGAGTGTTTGAGCCCCTGAACTAGAAGTGGAAGACAAAAGACCTCTTAGAATCAATTCACTGTGTTGATCCACTAAAGCCCTAGGATTGAAATTGGATCATATTTTGCATGCCATATCTAAATGATCAGCCCCTAGACAATATATGCACTGCACTCTCAGTTGGCATCTGAATTTGGAATTTTATACCCACAAGTTGTTCACTTTGTGGGTTTTTCCAACATCAATATTAAAACCTCACAGAGTCTAAAAGGAAAAATTACACTCACTAATACAAAAAGACACAAACAAAAATATAGAAAATATAATTTTTAATAGAAATAACAAGAAAAAATCTGCTACCAACATGGTAAGCAAGAAAATACCCCAAAATATGGGTAAAGAAATTACCAGCAATGGTAAAAAAGCACTACCTAAAAAAGATATTATAAAGAAGAAAGGGAAGGAAATGCCCTAATGCCAGTGAGAGAAACTTGGAGGCAAGACAGTTTAATATTAATAAAGAAAAAGAAAACAGCAACAACGGTTTCATCACTCAAGACCAATGATGGCTCAAGCGCTTGGAAACCTGCATCTGTTTGCAATGACAGCAAATAAGATCTGAGGCTTTGGGAAAGCAAAAATGCATTATAGGTAGGGGGAGCTCAAGAGATCCAAGTATCGGATACGAATGCCATACGTTGAAGAAAAGAATAACGTCAGATCTAAACTATTTAAAGTAGACTTTTCCTCACAAGAAGAAACCTCAGACAAAACATTCTTAATACTTTTACAAATTGTCAGAATAAACTTTAATACATCAGCCTGACAATTCAAAATGTTGAAAATTAAAGTTGCAGGTTTTTCTTAACCCACGCTGAACCAGTGAGCATTCTACCAGGGCCAACAGATGCTTAAATCTCCCTCCTGCACTTTACCCCCTCCCCTGTTCAATAATCTTGCTCACCGCATATATTAGCGAGTTCTATCCAGGTACTTTAAGAAACAGGAATATTACTCGCCCCTATGATTTAACTTGCAATTTGCAGGGTCCTAATAATTTTGACTCGTAACAAATACTTAAATTACACCCAGATATTTAAGACTGAACTGTTGCATTTTTAGTTTAATCTTCTTAAATTCAAGCCATGCTAATTCATCTTCCTCTTATTTAGCCCACAAAGAGTGTTCTCTGAAGTTAGATAATTTGTTGAAATATACCTGTGAGCAATGACTTGTTTCTCTTTTCTGTACACATCAAGACCTGGGTCTACCTGCTCTGCTCCACCTCACGCTGCTCCCCTACCCTACCCTATCCCAAATTCTCATCCACCCCCATTACACATAAATTTATACTTAACCAAGCCACACCACCTTCAATCCATTCTGTGTCTCTCTCCCACAGCACATCTGAAACTACACCCATCACCCTTCTTTCCCTTTATCCCTCATATATATATATATATATATATATATATATATATACACACACACACACCAACCAGCCACTCCCAACACTTCTGCCCACACCTTACACCATGCCCTATAACCCTACTTTCTCTCCTCAATCTCTCTAACTCTACCCATAACAACCAGTGCTAACTACAAACACACCTACTTCATACATCACACAATCACCTGCCCACACAGCCATGCTTTCAACATACATGCTACCACCATACACTGCAGTATTTTGCCTACTCATCCTAACTTATAAGCCACCTCCTATCACAAACTCCAAATTACAAACATCCACTCTCCAACATTCCCATACAACTCACCCTACACTAACATACACAAATCACCACAACTATTCAATAGCTCCAATACACTATTCTTCACTCTCAAATATGCTCACACAAACTCCACAACTCGCATCCCATAAATGTCATGACTGTCATCAAAAACTCTCACAATTTGCTACACACACTCACTCAACATTTGCTATATGCACTCACTCACCATTTGCTATATGCACTCACTCACCATTTGCTATATGCACTCACTCACCATTTGCTACACACACACACACACACACACACACACACACACACACACACACATATATATACACAAAACAAGCTACAAGGGGATATACATCCCAACATAGCCCCCAACATCCAACTCCCCTTTCATAAACACACCAAAACAGTTCCATAGTAGGCTCACACCCAATAACCCTATGACAAAGCACAACTCTTACCTGTTAATTATAAACATGAATCTAAGAAGCATCTTAAACATAGTAGATGAATTCCATTCACCCCTATCCCCTTTACTCACCCGATATAGCCATCTTAACTGAAACATGGCTGAAACCCCTTGTAAAAGGTAATGAAATTCTAACCCAAGGCCGCAACGTAATAAGATTGTTTACCTTTGAATGTTAGATGGCAACATCTTCGAAACTGTTGCCGCGAACTACAAACCGCGAAATTCCAAAACTGCGAAAACCGAAGCGCCAAATTCCAAAATATTGCCCCCTTTTTGACCCATGGTACCACTTGTTTCAGCGGTGGAGGGATCGGAAATGTCAAAAGTCAATATTTATTCGACATTTCAGGAAGTTGGCACTTCGGTTTTCGCGTAAATGGTTCGCAGATGTGCACGCTCGATGAATGTGCTTTCACACATTCAAAGGTAAACCAATAAGACTTGACAGGATAAACAAGTGGAGAGGCGGCATTGCATTGATGTACAAAGATACTCTCAAACTAGAGTGACTAAACTATAAACCACCTGAACTCACTGACTCTGAAATATTAACAGCACATCTACAAATAAATCCACATAAAACTACAATTATAAATACTACCTACGTCTGCCCAGAAAACAAACAATCCAACATAGAAAAGCTTCTCTGCTGCTCATCTGAAACATTCAACCAAGAAACCATAAACCTAGGAGACTTTAATCTGGAATGGTTTACCTGCTTCTCTGAAAACCTCTACAACTTCTCTCAAACTATACATTCACCCACCCATATAGATAAACACAGCAACAAAAAGTCAATCCTAGACTGGATACTAATAAATAAGCCCAACCTTGGTCACCAAACAGGCTGCCTTCCAAACAGCCTAAATAGTCATTCACCAACCTTCCTTCTTAGACAGCAGATATGTACCGCAAATAAAAAAGTTATGTACTCACCATAACGTTCCATGTTTGTTGTCCATCTCGACATTCATTCATACAATGATGGGTTCGGAGCCGAGGACTCGACCGAATACATAGATGAAAGTCTCAAACCTGGCTTGTGGCAAGAAGGTATCCCACAATGTAGTGGTGTAATTCTCCAGATCTTGTTTGCTGCTATTACTGAACATGTACACTATATGCATATCTACAAAGACATACATATAACCAAGTCTATACTATACATACTAAAAGGAGAAACGAACTCAGGCAAAGAACTCCAGAAAGTAGTACAAAAATCTACCAGGTCCACAAGGAGTCTTTGGCAGGGGGAAGGAGGGAGGGTTCGTGAGAATGAACAGCGAAATGGACAACAAATATGGAACGTTATGGTGAGTACATAACTTCTTTATGTTATGTTGCCCTATCTTGCCTTCATTCTTACAATGATGGGACAGTGTCCCTAGCACCTTTACCCTGGGTGGCTCACGGGACTACACCTTTAACCACTGTGGAATCAAAGGATGCCCTGTCCCTGGAGGCCAAATCCACTTTGTAACCAAGTAGCTGCTGCACAAATATTATCCATGGGAATTCTGGCTTGAAAGGCAGATGACATAGCCATTGCTCTAGTAGAATGAGCTTTCACTTTGAAAGGTAAATCTCTGTCATTTGAGTTATAGATGAATGTAATACAGTTAGAAAGCCAATTGGAAAGAGTAGTTTTTGAAACCGAGCTTCCTTTTTTTGCATCAGAGAAGGATACGAATAATTGGTCAGATTTTCTGATGTCTTTGGTCCTATGCAAATAGAATCTGAGTTGTCTATGCACGTCCAGTTGATGTAATTTGTACTCTGCCTTGTTGCTACGATTAGGAAAGAACACTGGAAGCTCTACAGATTGGTTTATGTTGATTGGAGAACAGACTTTAGGTAGAAAGGATGGATTAGTACGTAAGGATACCCTATCCTTATGAAAAATCAAATATGGTGGTTTAATAAAAAGAGCTTGCAACTCTGACACTCTTCTAGCAGAAGTTATAGCCACTAGAAACAAGGTCTTCCAGGAAAGGAACTTAAGGTCTGAAGATGAAGAGGGCTCAAAAGGTGGTAAAGTGAGATGAGACAAAACAAAATTTAGATCCCAAGGAGAAAGGGGTTCCTTAAAGTGAAGTCTTAATAAGGAGGCACCTTTTAAGGCTCTACACAACCTATGTGACATTAAGTTGCAAGTAGAGTCACCAATGTGAAAATCTGAAATCGCAGCAAACTGAACCCTGATGGTTGCTGCAGCTGAGCCTTGTTGGAACAGTTCCGCCACAAAATTCCAAAATAGAATGAATAGGTGCAGAAAAGGGATTGATGTTCCTGTCTTGAGCCCAAAAGGAAAACCTCTTCCATTTACTAGAATACAGCTTTCTAGTGGAAGCTTTATGAGAGGACATTAAGATATGTCTAATGGTAGGAGTGAAATTGTGAAGCCTGACTAAACTGGGAAGTGGAGCAGCCAAGCTGTCAATTTTAGGGTGTGGAGAGAAGGATGGAGCTTCCCTGACATATGACTCAGCAGATTTGGCACTGGGTCCAGAGTCCAAGGCTTCTCTTGAAGATGAGGCCAAAGGAAGGGGAACCAAACTTGGCGAGGCCAGTAAACAGCAATGATAATTATCTTGCTTCCTGAGTATTGTGCTTGCTGAATTACTCTGGGTATGAGAGGAAGAGGAGGTAAGGCATAAAGAAGTCCTGAGGGCCAATCGTGAGCAAGTGCATCTCTTGGTGTCTCCCCTGGAGGGGGAATTAGGGTAAAGTAGTTGCTGCATTTGGCATTCATGGAAGTGGCAAAGAGATTGCAGCAAGACTGTCCCCATGTTCGGAAAATCATTTCTGCTACATTGTGATTGAGAGACCACTCATGAGGCATTAGGATTGCACTGCTCAGCTTGTCCGCTATCACGTTGGACTTCCCCGGAATGTGCATTGCAATTAGAAAGAGCTGGGAAGAAACTGCCCATTGCTACTCTCTTAGGGCTTCTTGACAAACGGGGTAAAAGATCTGGTTCCCCCCTGCTTGTTTATGTACCAAACCACAGACATATTGTCTGACTGTATCGCAATTGTTCCTAGAGGAAGAGAGTCTTGAAGTGCTCGCAATGCAAGAAGCACTGCTCTCATCTCTAGAACATTTATAGGTAAGCGAGCCTCGTGTTCTTGTCATGTACTGTTCTTCCCAGATAATGCCCCCCCACCCTATCTAGGAAGCATCCGTGGTCACTGTAGCTATGGGTTGATGTGGACAAAGAGTCTGCCTACTGTCACCTGAGTGGAGTGTATCCACCATCTTAAATCGTTCTTGCAAGATTCCATTATTCTGATCAAGTGAGACATTGGAAGCCCTTGAAGTGACCACTGGGAGAACAATAGCCATTGAAGGATCATCATATGCATTCTGGCAAAGAGGAACCAGTGTAAATATCTTTGCTTTCACTTTGGTCTTGGGAAGAGGTAAAGTATTGTACAGTTGTGTACACTTACCATAAATGTAGATGCTTGAGTGTATTCACTGTTGCAGTCATTACATTTGGGTAATCTGCTGCCAGGTCGCCCTCAGTCGGCCTGAATTCCAAAGTCTTGGGTCCTGTGTCAGCTGCTGTCTCCTCTTCCATGACGTCAGGTCGTCAGGGGTATAAAACAGGCAGTTGACGCCATTTTCTTTAGTTTTTCTTGCCCCAGATGTCAGGTGCCCCCCAAATGGGTAGCAAAAATATATATAAACTATATATACATGCAACAATATAAACTTTACCTTCATCCACAAGCAAATACACCACAAAGGCTGTAGAAAATAGTGAAGGAAAGAGAAACCCCAAATAAAAGGGGGATGGTGGGCGGGTAACCTGGACTGCAACAGTGAATACACTCGAACATCTACATTTATGGTAAGTGTACACAACTGTACTATGTTCTTCATGTTTCACTGTTGCAGTCTTTACATTTGGGTAGAATCCCAAAGCTATGGATGGGAGGCTGGAGCTAAACTGCATTAGGGGTGGCTATAAAGCCCTGCAGAACTGCAGTGGCAAAGCCTGCCCTGGACTTAGAGAAGAGAGCCAAATGATAATGCTTTGTAAAAGTGTGAACAGAACTCCAAGTAGCAGCTTCTAGAATATCTTTGGTTGGTACCCGTCTGAGAAAAGCTGTTGATGTAGCTGCAGCCCTGGTGGAATGAGACCTTAATGCCCTTCGGCATCGGTTTACCATGATGTAAGTAGCAGAAACGAATGCAGTGGCTTATCCACTTTGAAATAGTCTGCTTTGAAATAGCCTTTCCCTCTGATCCTGCAGCAAATGCCACCAGTAGCTGCTCAGTTTTTCTTAGAGCTTTAGTCCTGCTCAAGTAGAATCTTAGTTGTCTGTGTACATCCAAGGAATGCAGAATCTGCTCCCCCTTGTTCTGCGGATTTGGATAAAAAGTTGGCAGATGAATAGTTTGGAGCCACACTGGAAACCACCTTAGGCATAAAGGAAGGATTGGTCCTGAGGGACACCCTGTCTGGGTAAAATATGATAAAAGGCTCCACAGCCATGAGGGCCTGCAGCTCTGAAACCCTTCTTGCTGAAGTAATTGCCAGGAGCAAAGCTGTTTTCCATGACAAGAACTTTAGATCTGCTGTAGCAGCTGGTTCAAATGGAGGCAGGATGGGCTTTTCCAACACAAAATTGAGGTCCTATGCAGGAACTGGTGATGATCTGGGAGGCCTTAAATTTTTGGCCCCTCTAAGATACTGCTTTAGCAAAGGATGAGAAAAGATTGGTGGCTCTGTGTTGCAATGAGCCGACATGGCAGAGGCATGGATTTTTATTGATGAAAAAGATAGGCCCTTGTCAAGCATCTCAGTCAAGTATTGTAAAAGCTGAGGAATATGTGGCTCTGCTGTGTCAGTTCCTTGTGCTTGGTTCCAAGCACAGAATCTCTTCCATTTATCAGCATAAGATTTTCTAGTACTAGGCCTTCTGGCTTCCAAAATGACATCCATCACAGATTTACTGAGAGGTGTTGTTTGAATAACTACATGATCAGCCATTCTGCCAGGTTCAGTGTTTGGAGCTGATTGTGCAGGATCTGATTGTTTTGCTGAGACAGTAAGTGAGGTATTTCAGGCAAGTACCAAGCTGGGAATCCTTAGGATTGGATACCAGTGTTGGCGGGGCCAGTCCGGGGCAATTAGTATCATCTTTGGTTTTTCTTGTCTGACTTTTAGTAGGACCTTGGAAAGAACAGGCAGAGGAGGTAAGGTGTAGACTGATAGGTTTTTTCAACTGAGGGATAAGGCATCCACTTTCCATGCTTTTCCGTGACAAGTCCTTGTGCAGAATTTGTCCAGTTGATAATTCCGAGGAGAGGCAAATAGGTCCATGTCTGGGCTCCCCCATTTCTTTGTTATCATGCTGAAGACTTGTGGATCTAGTTTCCACTCATGAGGGTCCATAAGGTTTCTGCTTAAATCATCTGCCAGAATGTTTTGCTTTCCTGGCAGGAAATGAGCTTGAAGATGTACTTGGTAAGTCAAGGCGGTGTCCCACAGTGCCATGGCTAATCTGCAAAGGGGGTATGAGTGTGTGCGCCCCTGCTTGTTTATGTACCACATAACCGTGGTGTTGTCCGTCTTTATCAGTAGTTGTCCTGGATGAAGTAAGTCCTTGAAGGCTTTCAGGGCATTTTGAACAGCTAAGATCTCTTTTTGGTTGATATGCAGATGCATTTGTTTTGGGGCCCATATGCCCTGAATGCATCTTCCCGCCAGGTGGGCCCCCCCATGCATAGTCTGACACGTCTGTAGTTAAGGTTTGGCTGGCAGGGGGTAGAGTGAAAGCCTGTCCCATGTTTTGGTGACATGCCTTTGCCCACCAAAGAAACTCCTGTTGTAGGCAAGGAATGAGAGGAATAATTGTTTCCAGACTGTGACAATGCTGACTCCCATAGACTTTTTAGGTACCACTGTAGTTTCCTCATATGCAGTCTTGCATATGGAATCAGTAGAATGCAGGAATCCATGAACCCCAAAGCCTGCAGAGTTTGTCTTGCAGATAACTGGGTTTTTGTTGCCATCAGTTTGAAGTAAGTAGTCAGTTGCCTTTGCTTGTCTGGCGTGAGGTAAGCCATCTGGGCAGTTGTATTCAAGCTTGCACCCAGGAATGTTATCTTTTGAGTGGGTACCAGTTGTGATTTCTTTTCGTTTATTGTGTACCCTAGACATGTTATAAGCCTTTTCACAAATGCCAGATGCTGAATAAGAATGTCCTTGTTCTCTGCTTGAATGAGACAGTCGTCCAAGTAAGGATAGATTTGTATACTTCTTTGTCTGCAAAATGCAATTACTGGTGCCAGGCACTTTGTAAATACCCTGGGCGCAGTAGATAAGCCAAAGGGCAGTGCAGAGAATTGGTAATGCATAAAACCAGCCGTGAAACGGCGGTATCCTCTGCATGATTCCCTTATTGGGATATGCAGGTATGCCTCTTTTAAGTCTAATGTCACTAGCCAAGCATTTTTACCCAGCATGGGCAGAAGCTGCTGCAAAGTTAGCATTTTGAATTTTGGAATGTCCAGGAATGTGTTCAAAATTGATGAATCAAGTATTGGGCACCAGGCCTTGTCTTTTCTGGGTGCCAAGAACAGTCTTGAATAAAACCCTTGTCCTTTTTCCTGGTCTGGCACTGGCTGAATAGCTCTCATATCCATGAGGGACGTAACTTGTTTATGAGCCTCTGTCCATTGATTTTTTTGGCAGATCTGGCCAACCGTTTGCAATTGGCAGTGTGTGGAAGTGGAATCTGTATCCCTGAGATACTATGTTTAACACCCACTTGTCCTGGGTTATTAACTGCCAATTTTGAGCATAAAGTGCTAATTTTCCCCCTAAGGGTGCTGCCAAAAGATAAGTGCTTGGTGATGGCAGAGGGAAGTCATTGGGACTGTTTACAGTAGGGTTGCGCTTTATTTCCTCCAGATTTGGAGGTAGAAGCACCCCATTGCTTTGACCTGTAAGAATCCTGTGACTGGTATCTAGAGCCTTTAGGGCACCTGGATTTGCCCCGTGGAGCTCTGTCGGACACAGGAAAGGATCAATTTTTTGTAGGCCAGTGTCTACTGAATCTTGGTGGCTGCACTTGTACGAGGTCTTTTACAGTTTGCATAGATTTAGCCTAGTCTTCCATTTTCTTTAAAACCTCTTCTGCCTTAATACCAAACAGCGTATCATGCTGTGCATCCAGCAATTTAGCTTTAACATGATCAGGTAAATTTTGCTCTTTTACCCAGGCATGCATCCTAATCACAGATCCAGTAACTGCGGCCCTGCAGGAGGCCTCTAAGGAATCAAAATCACATTGCAAAGTATGCTTTCCAACTTGTTCAGCTGCACACAATAAGTCCTGCAATTCTTTATTTTCTGCACATTCAGAAATCAACATTATTTTCTGTTTCATTAATCCCATAATATGTTGTTGATACTTGAGCATATGAAACTGGCAGTTTACGGCCCTAATTGCCAATGTTGCAGAAACCTTTTTTTCCCCATCTATCCAGTGCCCTTGAATCTTTGTCAGAGGGGGTAGGATTTTTTGCTGTTGAGGCCTTAACACCTTTTGGACCCTGAGAAATAGTTTCAGGATCAGCAGCAGGGTTTCTAAATAAAAATTTGTGCGAGTCAGGAACCCTGTAATATCTGACTTGCTAAGAGCCGGAGGTAAGGAGTCAAGCTTGACTCTGAAAACACATCATTCACAATGTCTAAAACAGGAGGTATGGCTAAAGGCCTATGCTGAGGGAGAAAAAGGAAATCCCTAAGCCTCTTTTTTGATTCTGAGAAATCTTGACTCTCCCAGTGAAAATGCTCCCTCAAAGTATGCAAGGTTTCTCCAAAGGAATATTCTCTTCAGGAGGAGATGCAGATGGGATAGATGCCTCTGCATCAGAATCCTCATAGGGTGGTATAGAAAATTCCTGATCAGAAGAAATAGAAACCTGATCTGAAGATTCATAATCAGTGTCTTGCCTAGGCCTCTTATCAGGAGGGGGTTGGGAACCCCTGATCAAGGTAATTAGGTATTCAGCCATTTTGATCATCTGCTTTTTGGGCATAGAGGCCTGTGCACGTGGCTCATGCATCTTTTTTTTACCTTTAGAAGTTGCTTTTGTCTTTGATTTTGAAGCTGGCGTCGGTTTTATATAAAAATGCTGTGGCCTGAATACACCTTCAGAAGCCAGTGCCTGCTCAGTGGCTCCGGACCCATCCGAGGGAAGAGACATCCGCGGGTACAATACTCTGAGAATATTGCGGCGTGCCAGACTGCACATGGGTCTCATTAGAGGCCTGCGACTCGAAAGTAGCGGGTTATCAGGGGCTGCGAAAGCACCTCAATGAGTACCAGCGAACCGCGACTGGCGTAGGAGAAGCTTTGTTGTCGGTTTTGGACCTCGGCAGTCTGTCTCTGTCCTTTTCTTTGCATTTTTTGTGAACTCCGGTAGTCTGATTGCTATCCAACGACATTTAAGGATAGTTAAATCTGTTTCCAAAATATTTTGAAGCAGAGATATACCGACACTTAATAGTGCGTTGGTTAAATCAAGCACAAAACCGACAGTTAGGCACGTTATGATCAGGGCCTAGGCAAGGAATACAGTATAAATGGAAATCCTTATGAGGTATTTGCGTCCCACAAGTAATGCAATTATTAACTTTTACTGACATTGGTATGGAGCAAGAAAACGTTTCCCCAACGGGGTACTTAGCTTTAGTGAAGACTTCGGTTCAGAAACTTGAATTTGAAAATTTCAGGAGTCGGCCGACCGGCACTTGCAAACTGCTTCTGCTTCAGGCACTGCATGGCACTGTGCAGCAAGAAAGACTAAAGAAAATGGTGTCGGCTGCCTGTTTTATACCCCTGATGACCTGATGTCATGGAAGAGGAGACAGCAACCGACGCAGGACCCAAGACTTTGGAATTCAGGCCAACTGAGGGCAACCTACCAGCAGATTATCCAAATGTAATGACTGCAACAGTGAAACACGAAGAACATCTGCTGTCCTAGTGCTATAACTCTTTCTGCTGGAAGACGTGCTACCATGGAGGAGGTGTCTAGATCTGCGCCTTTAAATGTAATATGTTGACAGGGCAACAAGGCAGATTTTTTAAAGTTTGCTGTAATGCCCAGCTGGTTGAAAATGTCCAAAGTTAGATCCCTAGCTTCTAGGAGTAGATGCTTGGTGGTGGCAGATAGCAGCCAGTCATCTAGATAGGGAAACACTCGGAATCCTAGACATCTCAGGTGAGCCGTGACTAATGCCATGCATTTGGGCAACATTCAGGGGGCTGTAGTGAGACCAAAGGGCAGAGCTCTAAACTGGTAATGGCTGGCTCCCAGTCGGAAGCGTAAGTACCTTCGTGATGTCCTGTCCATTTTATGTGGTAGTAAGCATCTTGAAGGTCTATCGAGCACATCCAATCGTCTTTCACCATTTGGAACTTTGACTTCTTGACAGATTAGTTTAACTTGCTTAGGTCTAATATGGGCCTCCAGTACCCTGTTCTTTTTGGCACCAAAAAGAATCTTGAGTAAGTTCCGAATCCTATTTGGTCTGCGGAGACTTCTTGGATGACTCTTTTGTGGAGCAACTGTTGAATCTCTATAGTTGCTTGTTCCCTTAGACTGGGTGGAACAGCTAGGATTATTTAGGTCTGTGGAACAGGGTTGGAAAAAGGGATGGAGTATTCTCTGGATATTATATTTAGTACCCATTTGTCTTGTGTGATATTTTGCCAGGCTTCTGGGTACATTGATAAACTTTCCATGACTGCCTCCAGAGTAGAGCAGTCGGGCCTTCTTTCAGAAAACGAATCACGGTCACCCTGGTTTTGTGGGCCCCCTCTGCCTCTGGGGCAGCATCTACTGTTATTACCTCACCCTCTGCCCCTGGGGAAAGTATCACCCCATGCATCCTTGAAAACTCTCTGGGATCTTTTGATCCACACTTTTCCGCTCTTCTGGCCTTTAGGATAAGGTCTTGAAGGTACAGAAAAACATACTCCAATGGCAGACAGAGTTTTTCCTTACTGCTCGCACCAGGTTAGAGTGTCTCTTACTTGGGGTCCAAAGAGTGAGTTAGTAAAGGTAGACTTAAAAGACACTGCAAAATTGCACAAGTGCATCCAGAAGTGTCTCCTAAGGGAAACTCCAGAACCTGCCGCCCTGCTCGCTCCATCTGCTGCATAGGATATGAGCCTCATGGAAGAGTTGACAATGGAATTTAAGGTAGACAACTGGAAGAAGACCTTCTCGTTCACCCCCACAGCTAATGAACCTTGCCAAGTATCTCCTAGATCTTTCAGGACATCTCTTTGTAGCCTTGTAAAGTGGGATAAGTAGCTCAGCGATCGCAATGAGAAAGTCGCTGTTGAAAAGATACATTTCCCACATCTGTCCATCGTTCAAGTCTTTATTCGGAGAATGAACAGATTAATTCTCTGCAAGTTCCTTCTTGGTGGCTGCTGCCACCACCATAGCATCTATGGGAACCCACTTGGTTAGAAAATCCTTGCGCAAAGGAGCTGACAAAAATGTGTTTGGCCTCCGAGGGACCAGTTCCATAGTGTCAGATGACTTCCATGCCTTTGACTAACCAGGTCCATTAGCTCATCGAAAGGCGGAGACACCCAGGAGGCTGAAGGTTGAGATCCAAAAGCATTCAGGTACACTGACTCTTCATCAGAAGGGGTGGTGGCCTGCCAGCTGCCTCTTTGCTTGAGGATCTCTAGAATATCTGCAAATGAGGTATCATCAGAGGATGACTCTGGGGACCCTTCCAACTCATCTAGGTCAGTGTCTCAAGTGATGGACTCGTCTGGAGAGTCAACATGCTTCCTCTTGCAGGTTCTCTTCCAAGGTGGCTCCTCAGAAGGATATTCTGGGGAGGCCTCGAAGGAGAAGGGTTCGCCCATTGGGGGATCCTGAGGCTCTGGATCTCTGCTATCCTGTGGAATGGGTGGTGCAGAGACAGTAGCCGGTGCCTTAGGGGGATGAGTACTAGTACCCTTCTGTGGTGCTGAATGGGTAGACAACACACTCCTCATCGGCTCAAAGGCAGACCTCGCCAGCTCCGAAGACTCCCTCTGCTCCGAGGAGACAGATGAAGGCATCCTCAGGGGGAGAAGCAGAAGGAATGGAAACTTCTGCATCAGAGTCCTCATAAGTAGGTATAGACAATTCCTGTTCATTAGAAGAATCAGAAGAAATAGAATCCTGTTCAGAAGATTCATAGTCAATATCTTGCCTAGGCCTCTTAGGGGGGGGGGTTGACTATTCCTGATCAGAGTAATTAAATCTTCAGCCATTTTGATCATTAGTACAGTAAACCTTCTCAAAAAATCAGGGCCAACTCATCTCATCCATTTTCCTTGACATGTCAAAAGCTTTTGGCACAGTATCCCACCAAAGACTACTCAATGAACTTCCAACATAAAACCTCACCCAACATTCACTATCTTGGTTTCATTGCTATCTATCCAACAACAGTCAGTCAAGTGGGATAACATTCTTTCTGCTCCCCATATCTGTTGGAGTGCCTCAAGGTTCTATCCTTGGACCTCTACTTTTCACCATATTCACCAATAAACTCAGCACAGCCTCCATTCTAGAACTTCAAGAAAAAAAAAACTGCTGCATGACACAGAAAACTATCTCATCCACCACCAACTATTATTCAACCCAAACAAGCCTAAACTAATGCTTTTCTCCAACATCAAACCAAAAAAACAACCCTCCCCATCTTATCTACTCACCCAACAATACTAAAATTGAACCTGTAGAATAAACTAAACTTCTAGACGCCGCAACTCACAACTGTCTTTAACTTGACAAAAACACAGCACTAACCATCAAAAAAGTTCACATTAAACTTGGCTCACTCTACAGAGCCAAACCACATCTCACCAATCCCAGACTATCCACAGCCAGAACACACCTTCTATCCACCCTCCTACACTCGGCTCACATTTTTACCATCCTGTGAAAAAGGGACTTAAGTTAACTAGGGACCTGTTACAATACA